>NW_027418790.1:0-166076 GCF_009905375.1 Apium graveolens | reverse complement strand
AAGATGCACAAGGATGACATCCCAAAGGTATCATTCATCACTGAATTTGGTGTTTATTGTTATCTTGTTATGGCATTTGGTCTCAAGAATGCAGGAGCCACCTATCAAAGGTTGGTAAATAAAATTTTTAAGGATATTATTGGCAAGAATAAAATTTTTAAGGATATTATTGGCAAGACCATGGAAGTTTATGTTGATGACATGTTAGTCAAAAGTCTAGTGAAGACTGACCATATAACCCATTTGAGGGAAGCTTTTGAGGTCTTGAGATACCACAAGATGATGTTAATCCTACAAAGTGTGCTTTCGGAGTAGGATCCGGAAAGTTTTTGGGATTAATGGTCTCCAAGAGAAGAATCGAGGCCAATCCCGATAAAATAAGGGCAATAAATTCTGCATGGAACTGAGTTGAATTATTCAACTATTGAGAAGTTTGCTTTAGCCTTGGTAATGGCTTCGAGAAAGTTGCGTCCTTACTTCCAGGCTCATAAGATTGAGGTACTAACAAATAAACCCCTGAGAAATATCATTCATAGTCCCAAGGATAGTAGGAGGTTGATCAAGTGGGCAATAGAGTTGGGAGAATTCGATATCAAGTATAAGCCACGAACGACAATAAAAGCCCAAGCATTGGCTGACTTCGTGGTGGAATGTACCATACCCAACCAAGAAGTCCGGGGCAGGAGGATACCATACCTCAAGATAAGGAAGTTGATAAGGGGGACAAGGAACAGGATGATAAGGAGAAAGAATATTGGGTTCTCTATTTTGATGGAGCATCAAAAACAAATTCAAGTGGAGCAGGTTTGGTTTTACAAAGCCCTGATGGGTTCTTGATTGAGTATGCCATGAAGTTAGAGTTCCCGACCACAAACAATGAGGCAGAATATGAAGCTCTGATAGCTGGCCTCGGCCTAGCAGGGACACTGAGAGTCAAGAACTTGAAGGTCTGTGGAGACTCGAAGTTGGTTATATCCCATGTGAGGGGAGAGTTTGAGGCAAGGGATGGTACGATGGCTAAATATGTCCGCCTAGTAAGGGCTGTGATGACCCAATTCGATGAATGCCATGTTGAGCACATTCCAAGGGAGGAAAATGCTAAGGCAGATGCCTTATCAAAGTTTGCTTCATCCGAGATAGAGGAAAGTTCAGGAAGTGTATACTTCCGTGTTCTAAAGACACAGAGCATTGCCGTTAAGCTTGTAGCTCCTATAGGTCTGGGGACGTCATGGATAGATCCCATTAAGACTCACATTCAAACCGGTTGGTTGCCAAATGATGCTACTGAAGCACAGAAGTTGGCTAGTCGAGCACTAAGATACTCTTTGATAGATGGGATTTTGTAGAAAAGGTCTTATGTGGTTCCTTACTTAAGGTGTCTCAGGCCCGATGAGGCACGCTTGGCTCTTGAAGAAGTACATGAAGGTATCTATGGGCAACACTTGGGGGGCAGAACACAAGCACATAAGATAACACGTTTAGGCTTCTATTGGCCAGAAATGATGGTTGATGGCAAAGAGTATGTGAAGAAGTATGATTGCTGTCAGAATCATGCACCTGTCGTTAGACAACCCCCCGAGATGCTGACCTCCATCAACTCACCCATCCCCTTTTCTATGTGGGGAATGGATATACTTGGGCCTTTTCCCATGGCCATGACACAAAGGAAGCTTCTGATTTTAGCCATTGATTATTTTACTAAGTGGATTGAAGCCAAGCCCTTGGCCAAAATCACAACTAAGCAGGTTGCACAATTCCTGTGGGAAAATATCATGTGCCGATATGGAATTCCCCGCATCCTAGTCACTGACAATAGAACACAGTTCAACAATGAGGAATTCAAGAAGTATTGTGAGGAGAATGAAATTGAATTACGATTCACCTCTGTGGCTCACCCGCAAGCCAATAGGAAAGCGGAAGTGGCGAATCGAATAATCCTGGATGGAATAAAGAAAAGGATCGAGAAGTCGATGAATAACTGGGTGGATGAAATACTCCCAATACTATGGGCCTATAGGACTACCTGTAGAGTCACGACTAGAGCAACTTCCTTCATGTTAGCATATGGGGCAGAAGCAGTTGTTCCTGCAGAGATATCACATTCCTCCCCCAGGATTAAAGCTTTCAATACTGAGGAAAATGAGGAAGGGCAAAAGTTAGCCCTGGATCTAATTGATGAAGTACGAGATGTGGCACATGCAAAGATAGTGGAATATCAGAAAAAGGCTTCGTTCTACTACAACCTAAAGGTTAAAGAAAGGTTTTTCAAACAGGGTAAATTAGTCTTGAGGAAGGTGGAAGCTTCTGGTGTAGGGCAAAAAGGGAAGCTTGCCCCAAATTGGGAAGGGTCATACAAGGTCAGGAGTGTTCAAGGTAGAGGAACCTATAAGCTTGAGACTATGGATGGTTTTAAAGTCCCGAGAACTTGGCACGCGCAAAACCTGAAGATTTACTATGTGTAAGGCGGGTAGAGCACGATTCTCACTTGTCAAGATGACAAGTAGGTTGAAAAGCACCTTGAAGCTTTGCTTGCTTAGGATTTACATGTTTAGTTTTATTTTGAGGTTTATTAAGACCCGTGTAAGGGATGAATCCCAATAGTTTGTGAAATTCAGAAAGTTTTCAAAATATGTTTGAATTCCAGTAAGAAGACAAGTAAACCAAGTGCATAAGATGAAAGCATAAAGTTTAATAAATAAAATTGGTTCGAATAAATAATACAAAGTATGATAAACAAAGTCTCAAAGACAAGACACAATAAATAAGTCGCGCAGGGCTGAAAAAGCTCTAAGGAGCAGAGGTGCCCTCGGCATCCATATCATCATGTCCTCCGCTCTTGCTAGAAGTCTCTGTCATCTCGGAGGAGGAAAAGCTATCATCCGCAGCAGGCCTGGAAGATGAATCGGGAGGAGGAAGAAGCGGGTCTTGAGGGATACGATCTGAGACAAGTACTCGGGTACGAAACCTCTGCAGCAAAGCCTCATCATCAGGCAGACATAGTCCGCCGGGTTAATATCAGGACAGGATTCGTTCACGGTCACAAGGGTCGTGTCCCAACCAGTCCTAAAAAACCCAAGGAAGACTGAGTCGTCCCTCACCCTCATGGACTGGGTAAACTCCTCCGAGTCCAGATAATCATCAATCACCTTGTCTTTCTCCGCCCGTAGCACCACTAGCTCGGTGTTAGACTCCCTGAGCTCCTCCTCCTTATGCTTCAGCTTCCGCTCCAAAGCGGCATACTTCTTCTGCTGCTTCCTGAGAGCATTATCATCTTTGTCAGAAGCCCTCTTCCATGATTCAGCTTGCCTCACAGTGCCTTGAAAGTAGGCGTTAGACTGAAACAAAATAATAAACAAAAGTGTAAGGAAAGTGATTGCTACAAGTAAGAAAGAAAAATTTCAAGAAATAATCATACCGAGGCTAAGGACTGAGCTCCCATGAGCTTTATCCTCTCCAATTCAGGAGTAGCCACCACATCGGTGAAGTCCTTGGGAGTTATGCCATGATAAGATCAATCCCAGGTGTGCTTCGTAGATCCAACCACGGTATCCCCTCGGCGGAATCCCAGAGAGGCTGAAAGGCGCCCGTAGCAGCAGAGACAGGAGCAGCAGTAGTGATAGGGGCACTGTGGCCCTCAGCTCCCTCAGCCGGAACCTCCACCATGGGCTCCTTATGCTTCTGTAGGAAGCTAGGCTCCGTAGCCTTTCCTCGAGTATCCAGGCCCGCAAGGCGGGTCTTCTTCATGCTGGCAGTCTCCTCAACAAGAGGCACATTATCCTCGTTGATCTCCTTAACAGCTGCAAAATAAGAGAAAAAACAAAATAAGTGGTGTCAATAATGCATGAAATAAAATAAAAATGCGAAGGGAAGAAAAATACCCTGTTGAAAAACAGAGGATAGCCCCACGTGGATGAGGGAGAACTCCTCTAAAAGAGTCCAGCTGGTAGTGGCACCGTCATCCCGAGTAAGCTCATCATAAATGATAGTTTTCTCGGGGGTTAAGTGAATGGATTTGAGGCTACCATCACTAACCTTCCCGAAGGAAGATCTGAAGAGGGTACCCCAGTCACCATTCTCCCACCTTAACCCGACGAAACTATTCCTCCAATTTTGGTTATTATTGGGAATGGAGGCGCTATTAAAAATGTGCTTACACTTGGGCCTTTGTTTAACATAGACCCAACCACAATTACCAGAAGAAATTTTGTAACATTGAAAAACCTTCCTAAAGACAGCTACAGATAAGGGAAATCCTCCCCTAAGACAAACCATTAACATAAAATGTTCCTCCAAGCATTTGGAGGAAGCTGACATGGGTTAATTTGTAAATCAGCTAGGAGGTGAGGAATGAAGGGATGGAAAGGAAACCTAAGCCCAGTATCAAGGACATCTGTGTACATGAAAAGAGTATCGGGTTTCCGGTGACAAGTACGGTCACCACCAGAAACTGGAACTAGCGTAAGGGGAGGACGAACATTATAACATGCATTTAACTTATCATAATCTATATTGTGCCAAGTGTTACAATGATTAAAAGAGTCGAGATGAGCAGTGAAGGGATATTCGTCCCCCTAGTATTAATCATATCAATCAAAGACATGTAAGAAGAGCGGATCTCGACACCCTTACCTCGTTTTGAAGCCGAGGCAATCTTGGCCGCTCTCTCAGCACCTTTGTCTGCCATTAATGGAAAATGAGGAAGGCTTGGAAGCTTTGAAGAAGGCCGGAAAGTCCCTAGAGAGGGAAGAGTTTTGAAGGCTGGAGAGTGTTGAGAGGAGAGTAAGAAGTTGGTGAGAGTGGAAATGAGAAGTGTGAAATCACACCCCCCACACCTCACTCTTATATAGCCCCTAGTAGGGCAAATTGGGCCTCAAAAAAGCCCATTTGGGCCCAAAATAGAACATTCTGGAATAATCCAGAAATAAAACTTAAAATTAAATACATTTTAAGTAAATTCTGGAAGAATCCAGAAAGAGCCATAGGGATTTTAGAAGATTCTGGAATTGGGCTTAAGAAGTAAGGCCCAACCCAAATTTTATTGGGCCTGTGGATATGAAAAGCCCTGTAAAGGTCCATGACTAAAAATTCATGAACCCAAATCTTTGGACCTAAAAAATATGTATGAAGCCCAGTGAAGGGCCCAAATGTTTGAATTGGAGGATAAAGGCCCATTTAGGTCAGAGTAAAAGTCCAGTTCAGGAAAATAATGAAATTAAATATTGTTGGGCTTGGAAATAAATAAAGCCCAGAAAAAGGGCCCAAAAATTGGTTAGAAAGATCAAAGTCAAGGCCCAAAATAAAAGTCGAGTAAAGGGTTGGCCCAGAGGAAAAGCCCAGGAAAGTAGGGACCCAAGAAATTGTTTATTTATAAAAAAGAAAGTGCAAAAATCCTGACCCAATTCAACCAGGAATCTTATTGAAATCCTGGTCGAAGTGTTTGAGGTCGAAAAAGCTTCGACTAGGGCAAAAAGGAGGGAATAATTCGGTCAAAAAGCAGTGATCCTGACCAAAAATTCCTCCTCGAGAACAAAGAAAAATATTTAAAATTCCTGTTCCATTCGACCAGAATCTCATAATAATTCCTGGTCGAAATCTCTGAGCTCGAAAACACTCTCGACCAAGAGACAATATGGAGGTTAATTCGGTCAAAATACAGTGATCCTGGCCGAAATATTCCTGAAATAAATATATATAGGGAGAAAATCCTGGCCGAAATTCGACCAGGATTCCTGCTCGAAGCCTTCCTCCTCGAAACCCTGTCGACCAGGGCAAAGTGATGGCTAATTCGACCAGGATCCTGGTCGAACCAGGCATAAAAAAAGAAAAAGAAAGAAAGAAAAAAGAAAAAGAGGGAAGAAAAATCCTAGAAAAAAATAATAATTAAAGAAAATTCCTTAAAATATTTTCTGAAAATGTAAATATTTTCAGAAAATAAGGGAAAAATCCAAAAAATTAAGGAAAAATCCCAGAATTAAGGGAAAAATCCAGAAAATTAAGGAAAAATCCCAGAATTAAGGGAAAAATACATAAATTTAAGGATAAATCCTAGAATTAAGGGGAAAATCCAGAAAATTAAGGAAAATCCTAGAATTAAGGGAAAAATCCAGAAAATTAAGGATAAATCTCAAAATTAAGGGAAAATCCATAGAATTAAGGGAAAAATCCTAGAATTCAGGGAAAATTCCTAGAAATTAAAATAATTCCTAAATCATAGGAATGAAAGCAAACCGTTGTAAATGTGTAGGTCGCTCCACACTTTACGCAAAATGATACCCTGTTAGGGAACAAATGAACTTAACTTCTGCGAAACCTAGTCACTGTTTCCCAAAGGTTGGGGGAAAAATGATAGGGAATAAATAAATCTTGATTACGTAATTAGGATTACATTAATTACACATGATTTGGGCTACAAGGCCCAATAAGAAGATGTATGACATTCAGACCAAAAAGGTTAACACATTGATCAGGCCTGATAGTCCATTAGGCCTGATGAGACAAAGGAGGCCCAAAATCCTGAATATTAATTAATTTCATAATTAATTAATAAGGGGGAAAAATAGCTATTAAGATAAGTCCTAGTGGGGATATAAATCCTTGTAGATTGGCCTCCAAGGAACCTCATGGGATAAGGAATCAGCTTCCTACTTTCTAGGACTCCAAATTCCATTCAAATTCTGAGACTAGACAACCAAGTCTCCTAATCCAAGTCTAATTTAAGGACTCCCAACATCTATATAAGGGGCCTCACCCCACAAATCAGAACTACATTTTTTGACTTGATCTTTGGCAATCAGCAAGGTACATAGGCATCTTGTTAAGGCAGATCGAGTCACGAAACACAAGAGCAGTCAAATCGAGCCTCGAAGCTCACGTTCCTTAGTAGTAGATACATTAATTATTATACCTTAGTTTTTGATCCATAACAGCATCATCAGGGAGTGAGAGAGAGAGAGAGAGAAGAAGTTCAACTGAAGATTGGATCTCATCCAATTGAGCTTTCTGAGAAGCTTGGTTAGCCAGGACCTCATCAATTTGGGCCTGTTGCTTTTCTTGAATCCTCTCAATGGCTTCAATTTTCTCAAGAGTAGGTCTGACATATCTGGTCATCACCTTTATCATCCTTTTTCTTCAGTTCTTGATTAGGTGAGCATTTGGACTTACCAACCTTCTCCCCCTTTTTGGCATCATCAGGAAGTAAGAGGGAAAGAACAAGTTCAACTGAAGATTGGATTTCATCCAACTGAGCTTTCTGAGAAGCTTGATTAGCCAGAACCTCAGCAATTTGGGCATGTTGCTTCTCTTGAGTTTTCTCAATGGTTGCAACTTTTTCAGAAATAGGTCTGATATACCTGTTCTTGTCAAGCTTGATCTGTAGATCTAGCTTATCAGCATGTTCCTTTAGTGTATCAACCTTTTCATGAGTAGAAGAATGTAGACCTTGAAGATGTTTGGTAGACGGAGCTATGATCTTGAGTTGTGTCTTGAAATCAGTATTTGTGAGCAACTCATCAGCTTTAGCAATATGCTCTATCATAATTTTAGGGTTTGGAATAAAATCTGATTTATTCCACTTCTTGGTCCACTCCACACCTCTGTGAGTATCCTCCCAAGGAATCTGTGCTTCCTTTTCAACAAATTTTTTCACCAATGCTTCCTAGCCTAGTATGGGAACTGGAGTCTCAACAGAAAACTGTCTTCAGAACTTGAGGAAGACTCATTATGTTTTGACAGCACAACAGTGTGTGAAGCAATTGGCGACTCAGGAACAACTTTATTTAAATTCTGAGCATCAGAATTCATCTCCAGCATTGGTGTAGATGGTCTCTCAGCATCTAAGATTGGAGAGTTGACTGTAGATAGCTGAGCTTCTGTAAATGGAGCTTCCATATAAAGAACATTTGGTATATTCAAATTGTGAATATCTATCTCAGAGTTTTCAGTTTGTTCTTTAGCATCATCTGTAGCTTTAATAGGAGAGACAGGAGGGGTAACCACTGTATCATTAACAGTGTCTTTGGCTTGAGCTGGAAGGGCTTCAATGACAATTGGTCCTTGTAAGATCAGAGATTCCTGATCCCCTTCCTCAGCTTCTTCAGTATCTTTTGATGGAGCCTTAGCCAAATACCTCTTAGCCTTCATTTTCTTCAATCTCCTTGCCAATGAAGGAGTTGCTTCAACAGCAATAGAACTTACAGATTTATTTCTTGTCAAAGTATCAAAACTTTGAGCTGCTGTTTCATTCTGAGAAGTAACATTCTCACCTTCAACTGTCACAGGTTCTGATGCATGAACCTGTGCTTCAATTATCTCAAATTATCACAATTTATTAGTGACCACAGTTTTAATCAAAATATTCATCAAGAAATAGATTAACAGGCTGCACTAATAACATTCACAATCACATAATATGAGAGAAACAGAGACTAAATGTAACGCCCTCCAGATCCGGGGTATAAGTCTGGGGGTTACTAGCTAATCACCAAACCTGTACAATTTGATTAACAATTAATAAAGAAATGAAATTAAACCCCTTTAACACTAACCAGGATCTTTTTAGGTTGAAGTATGAAAACAAGAACCACTAACTACTTTTATTACAAACCAACATTCAAAGTCTCACAAACTCTCTTTATTACAAACCCTTGTCTAATTCATTTTAAGCTAAGTTCAACTTTTATTCAAACACACACACCTACTATCTATCAACACTCCACCTGCTCGGGCAACTCAAAGCTTTCTTCCTGGATTGGGATCAATACCTTGGGTATAAGAGGATCCCGAGACTTGACTCGCTTCTTTACCACTCGAGTCTTGATTGGTTTCATATTCCTTCTTAACTGAAAACAATAAGGTGAATAACAACAAAAGGGGTGAGCCAAAAGTTGCTTAACAAGTCCACAAACATATAAACAGTGTTAAAGCATTTTAAATGAATCCGCCATCCCAGGTATATCTGCCAAGATATAACCTCACGAGAATAGAAAGAAGGCCATTATTGGCGAGTACAAATAAACTAAACTGGACACAAGTTCGCATCTATATTCTGCTGATCAGTCAAAATATAATGCAGATCCATATCTCAGTATATAGATCCAGTCGGGTACCCAGGCACTACGGCCCACCTCGAGGCACCAGTCATCCCGGTCCTCAGGATTAAGACACACTCAATCCCAAAATATCCTTTTCCAGTCCATCGCTTAGCAACCGGGACAATCGGTATGCTTTGATATATTCCAAACACTAGAATATATCAATCTCCATGTGTTACCAACATAATATGAATCAAGAATCCAAAGAAACGGAGAAATCAAGAATTGAAATGAAATATGAACAAAGGAATAGGGATTGTATATTAGTGATCAAGAACAATAATCAAGAGAATGTAAATGTGATAAATATTTGAATCAATATCACTATTCCGAAAGTAGAATAGAGGAAAAACTTACCTTCTGCGCGACTTACTGCAATTGAATCACTTATGTCTATCACCTTGGACTATTACCGACTCAACTGGCCTGGCTGGCTTAGCTTCTGTTGGCAAAACAAACTGGTTAAGTCACGTCGTACTTTATTTGCATCTTGAATCGACTTCAAACTGATCCTAACATCTACCCATGCGCTTATGACTGACTAATGTATTACATATAAGCAAGTAAGACTCGATTAACAACGTAATACACATAAGCACATAAGCACATAATCATTTTTATGGTTAAAATAATTTTTAAAACCAAAATCGACTCGATGATCGCTCAACTAATCGTTATCTGACTCATTTTCCATTTTTCCGGAATTTTTCGGACTCGTCTCGGCACGTAACTTGACTGATAATCAAACAAGTCACAAAATCAACTAACTTCTAAAAAAAAATTAAGCTTTGATATTATTTTTAATGAAAAGGATTCATTTTTCTGAGTTAACAGGCTTTCGTTTCACGCAAAACGGACTAACGGTTGAATTATTATTAATTAAATACTGATAATTCCATTTATTAATCATTATAAATAATTATTACTAATTTTTAAAACCCAAAAATAATTTTTAAATCATTATTTAAGAAAATTAGAATTAAAAATAATTTTTCTATAATTTTTAAAATTAAAATGAATTTATTATGATTTATTAAAAATTATTTGATTAATTATCAAAATAATTAATCACTTTTAAGTAATTAATAAGTAATAAATAAATAATAAATAATTAAAAAAATAATTCAATCTGATTTTTAGAAAATAATTCAGAATTATTTATAATATAAATTAATTAATTAAATAATTAATTAATCAATTTACAAAATAAATAAAACTGATTTTTAAAATTAATAAAAATAAAAAGTAAAAATAATTTCCAGAAACATATGTCAGAAAACAGACATCTGACAAGGTGGATCAAAACCGGGTTCTGGAAACGGGTCAACTGGGTTGGATTCCGGGTCTGTGAAGAACACCACCGGAATCTGGGTTTAAACCCAGAATCCGGCGACTTCACCGGGCTCCGGCGAGTCCAATTCCTGGCCAACCGGACACCGTTTGGTTCCGTTTTTGATCCCAAAACATCCCAAACTACTTCACCAATCTGTTTCAGGCCAAAATCGACCAGAAACATCCCTGGATATCATTCTCCGATCAAAATCATCAAGAACTCCGGCCAAAAATCCAAATCACTCATTTGTACATAACATCAAACGTTATATAGTGCAAAATGAAGTTAAGAACATATACAATCAAAGCCCTAACATTACAAGAACCAAATATTCACAGAAATCATCGAGTTGTGTTTTGAAAATTCGACCTAAACCCTAGAAATCGTGAATCATTATCCAAACATCGTTTGTTCAATTAAACACCATGAATCGACTGTAAATCATCTAACAAAGCTATATCAATCATCAAAACATCATAATAACCCCAGAATCAAAAAGCCCTAATTCGAACATAAACCCTAGAAATCAAAAATCAAAAACGATGCAATAAAACGTGAAATTGATGCAAGAAACAGAAAGAACGGATCAAAACCTTCTATTTGAGTACTTGAATCACACGATTTGATGCTGTAATCAGTGAGAAATGACGACTTGATTCTTCGACCCGAACCTGTTCTTCCCGACCCGATTTCAGAGAATTTTTGGTAATTTTGCAGATTTTAATGATTAATTATAATTAATTAAATAAAAATTAGGCTATTTATCGTTGTAAAAATAATACTCCTAATTAAAATTAAGGGGCTAATTATACATTAAATAAAAATATTGGGCCCTAATTTTGATAATTTTTGAGTATTAAAATTTAATTTATAAATATTTTATATATGCAATATATATGCCAAAAATTCCCAAAAATTGTGAATAATGCAAAAATGCAAAGAAATAATATAAATGAAAGTCCTATAATTTTATAAAAATAAAAATGTGATTTTTGTGGGGGTTTTGACACCCAATGGGGCCCGGAAAAATCATTTTTCGCAAAACGAGAAAATTTATAAATTATCTAGATGTTCAGAACAAGGCGATTGTAAAAGCCATTTGATGAAAAATAAGGCCCACTATTTTATTTGAAATACTGGCTTTAAAATCATCGTTTGGGTCATAAAACATTTGAAATAAAACCTATAAATGCATAATAAAATATCTGAAAAATACCTTAAAATACAGAAATGACATGGAATACACGTATCACGTAACAGTTAGGATTTATCAGATAATCACACATAAATGACACATTAATTCACATATTTTATTATAATCATGATATAATATAAACGTAAAGTTCCCAGTCGTTACATCCTTCCCCCCTTAAAAGGATTCTGTCCTCAGAATCTTCTATGAAAACAAATGAGGGTATTTCTCTAATATTTCACTTTCGAGTTCCCAGGTTGATTCTTCAACCATAGGATTTCTCCACAACACTCGCACTAAATATACAGACTTATTTCTCAACACTTTCTCTCGCCGATCTAAAATTCTTACCGGCTGTTCTATAAAAGACAAATCAGGTTGGATTTCTATCGGCTCATACTCGATTACATGCCTAGAATCAGGATTATATCGCTTAAGCATGGACACATGAAACACATTATGAATATGCTGCATATGAGGCGGTAAAGCTAATTCGTATGCAACTTTTCCCACTTTCTTCAAAATTTCAAACGGTCCAACGTAACGTGGTTTCAATTTACCCTTATTGCTAAATCTGGTTAATCCTTTCCATGGCGATATTTTGAGTAGTACGTTTTCTCCTTCCTGATAGTCTATATCTTTCCTGGCTTGATCTGCATATTTGCGTTGCCTGTTTTGCGCTGCATCGAGTCGTTTTTAAATGAGTTCAATCTTTTCTTTCATCTGTTGAATTAGTTCTGGACCCAAAATTTTGCGTTCTCCAACTTCATCCCAATATACTGGTGATCTGCATTTTCTCCCGTACAATGCTTCATACGGTGGCATTCCAATGCTGGCGTGATAACTGTTATTATAAGAAAATTCCACTAGGGGTATATGTTCATCCCAACTGCCTTCAAAATCATCGCATAAACTCGTAGCATGTCTTCAATCGTTTGGATAGTTCTTTCACTTTGCCCGTCGGTTTGCGGATGATAAGCGGTACTCATGTTCAGTTTAGTTCCAAGACATTCTTGAAATTGTCTCCAAAATCTTGAGTTGAAACGAGGATCTCGATCAGACACGATAGATACTGGAACTCCATGTCGCATCACAATTTCTTTGAGATATATGTGCACTAGCTTGTCGAGTGAAAATCTTTCATTGATTGGTAGAAAATGTGCCGACTTCGTGAGTCTATCAATGATTACCCATATTGCATCATGATTTGCCTTTGTCCTTGGTAGTCCTACCACAAAATCCATCGCTAGATGTTCCCATTTCCATTCTGGAATGTCTAATGGTTGCAATAATCCACTCGGACGTTGATGTTCCGCTTTAACTCGCTGGCATGTGTAGCACTTACTTATCCATTCAGCTATTTCCTTCTTCATATTCGGCCACCAGAAGTTTTCTTTCAGATCACGATACATTTTTGTACTTCCTGGATGAATGGAATACTTCAAATTGTGCGCATCTCGCATTATTTCTTCTTTTAATTCTACTACGTTAGGGATCCAGATTCTCGACGCAAAGCGTAAAATTCCTTCATTATCTTTCTGAGTTGTGATTTCTTCTCCCATCAGGTCGTCATCTTGACTCATCACTTCATTTTGACAGCAGCGAATCTTTTCTAACAATTCCGGTTGGAAAGTCATAGTGTAGATAGCTTCTGCAGATTCATTGGGAATACGAATCTCAATTTCCAATTTGTCGAATTCCTTGATTAAGTCTTCACACGAAGTTAACCGATTCAATCTTTCTTTCCTGCTCAGCGCATCTGCTACAACATTTGCTTTCCCTGGATGATAACTAATCGTGACTTCATAATCCTTTATCAATTCCAGCCATCAACGTTGTCGCATGTTCAGCTCCTTTTGCGTAAAGATATACTTTAGACTTTTATGATCTGTGTAAATTTCACATTTTTCACCGTAGAGATAATGTCTCCAAAGCTTCAACGCAAATATGATCGCTGCCAATTCCAGATCATGAGTGGGATATTTTTGTTCATGAGGTTTAAGTTGTCTCGAAGCATATGCGATGACGTTACCGTGCTGCATCAGTACACATCCTAACCCGCGATACGAAGCGTCGCTGAAAATGACGAAATTTCCTAGCTCGTCTGGCAATACAAGTACTGGTGCGGTTACTAACCGATTTTTCAGCTCTTGAAAACTTTCTTCACACTTATCACTCCATTCAAACTTTTCACTTTTTCGAGTTAACTTGGTCAGCGGCGTTGCTATTTTCGCAAAATCTTTGACAAACCTTCGATAATATCCTGCCAATCCCAAGAAACTTCGAACTTTTGTCGGCGTCCTTAGTCTTTCCCAATTTAACACAGCTTCAATCCTCGTTGGATCGACTTGGATGCCTTCTCTACTGATAATATGCCCTAGAAATTGTACTTCTCTTAACCAGAATTCACATTTCGAAAATTTTGCGTATAGTTGCTCTTTCCTCAGAATTTCCAAAGTTATTCTCAAGTGTTCTGCATGCTCTTCTTCTGACTTGGAGTAAATCAAGATGTCATCAATGAATACAATCACGAATTTATCCAAATATTTCTTGAATACTCTGTTCATCAAATCCATGAATGTTGCTGGCGCGTTTTTCAGACCGAATGCCATTACCAAAAACTCGTAATGCCCATATCTTGTATGAAATGCAGTCTTTGGAATATCTTCAGCTTTAATCTTCAATTGATGATAGCCTGATCGCAAATCTATCTTTCAAAACCATGCTGCTCCTTTTAGCTGATCGAACAAATCGTCGATTCTCAGTAAGGGATACTTGTTCTTGATAGTGAGTTTATTCAATTCCCTATAGTCAATGCATAATCGCATGCTGCCGTCCTTCTTCTTCACAAATAACACCGGTGCACCCCATGGGGATACACTAGGTCGTATGATGCCTCGGTCTAAAAGATCTTGCAGTTGCGTTGACAATTCCTTCATTTCGACTGGAGCCATCCGATATGGAGCTTTCGAAACTGGTTCTGTACCTGGTGCTAGATCAATTGTGAACTCAATTTCTCGATCTGGTGGTACCCTTGGAAGCTCGTCTGGAAAGACGTCTGGAAACTCGCACACAATTGAAATGTCTTCTATTCTAGGACTTCCTCTTTCAGTATCTAACACGTAAGCTATGTATGCCTCACATCCTTGTCGAAGCAATCGTTTAGTCTGCATCACAGTAAGAAATTTCTTCTGCTGTTTTTCGCCTTTGAATATTACTGTTGCATTCTCCGCAGTTCGTAATTTGACTCTCTTATTCGCGCAATCTATCTGAGCGTTATGACATGCTAACCAATCCATTCCCAAGATAATATCGAATTCTCCTAGCTTAAAAGGAATTAAATCTACCGAAAAATGATGTCCGGCTATTTCTATATCACACGCAGGACATACTCGATCTACCGGAACTTGGTCGTCATTCGCTAATTTTATAATTAACGTTTCACCCAACCATTCGATTTCACAATGTAACTTACCAAGAAATTCTTCAGAAACAAATGAACGAGTAGCTCCAGAATCAATTAATACTTTTGAAATTACAGAAGTCACCAAAAGTGTACCTGCAATAACACTCGGACTCTGCACCGCTTCTTTCATGGTCATGTTAAAAGTTCTTGCTTTGGGTTGATTAGGCGGCGGCGGAGGTAATGCTAACATTCTCGGAACACTGGCTGCCATAGCTGATCCTTTGCAATTTCTGGCGATATGCCCTTTCTTTCCACACTGAAAACAAGTCATCTCTGTTGTTTTACCTGTTGGACATTCGTTAGAATAATGCACTTTCTGCTTACACCGATAACACATTACATCCCTTTTGATACATACACCAGTATGCTTTCGATTACATATCTTGCAGTACGGCACTGGAACTCTGACCATTCCCTGCTGACTGGAGGATTGGAAATGATTACCTGCCTTCTGTGAACCTTGTCCTATCCTTTTAAAATTCAAATTTGCCCGAGCTTGGAATCCCGGCTTTCTGCTGGAGCGATCTTGGAAACTTCCCTGTCCCTTGTCTTGCTGAGATCTTTCACTTTCCCCTTCTATAATCAAAGCTTTCTGAACTACGGCGGTATACGTCGTTAATTCGAAAACTGCAACTTGGCCACGAATCCATGGTCGTAATCCTTCTTGAAACCTTTGAACTAGTTTTTCTTCAGTGTCAACCTGTTCTGGAAAAACCTAGCCAACTCAGTAAATTTGGCTTCATATTCTCCCACAGACATATTTCCCTGCTTCAGTTCTAGAAACTTAATCTGCATTTGATTCTTCACATAGCGAGGAAAATGCTTTTCTAAAAACAACTCTTTAAACCTATCCCATGCAATAACTTCTTCACCCTCTAAGGCCTTTTTAGATTCCCACCAATAATTCGCCTCTCCTTTCAACAAGTAACTAGCAAAATCAGTCTTCTGGTCCTCACCTACCTTCACTAGTGCGAACGCTTTCTCTACTTCTTTTAACCAGGTGGTAGCTTTAATAGGATCAGTAGTCCCTTCAAACTCTGGAGGTTTAACTGACTGAAACTGCTTAAAAGTAACAACAGGTAATACTGGTGGTAATTGAAGCTCAGGACGAGGTGGCTGTTGTAACATTTGTTGTTGTATCTGCTGTTGCTGATGCTGCATCTGCTGCTGCATCATTACCATCTGTTGTTGCATCAGATGGAACATTTGGTTCATGGTCTCATTAGTCTGATTTTCAGAATTGCTGTTAGAGGTCTCAGCCCTAGTCTTTCTTTTTGGTGCCATCTTCTTCTGATAATAAAACAGGTGATATTTATTTAACAGTTTAATAAACAATCGACAATATGTATGGAAAAAAATTTATCCTGTATTCATAACATGGTTTATTTTAAAAAAAACAGTTGCTGAGTGTACAGACTGGAAATGTAAACAGTTAAATAAAATAATTGTTTTTTTTTCTTTCAACAGGAATTATAAAATGAAAAACTGTAAAGTGAAAGTAAATGCTATAAAACTGTAAAGACTGAAATTTAAATAAAAGAATTTGAAAAAGTTCATCTTATATATATGTGACACCAGCTTCAGGTGTAAATGCTTGATACAAAAAGTCTCGGGCTACTGGTTATCACTACGGCTACAAATCACACTATCGCTACAAGTTAAACTACTACTACAAGTTAAACTACTGATACACACATACACACTACTCACTAGGTTATACTATGCTGCCTCTATATTCACATGCACTCTGGAGTCACCGTCTCAAACCCTCTCAGAACCCAGGCGGAATACGCCTAAGCTCCTCTCTAAGTGCCTGGACCAAAGTCTGTGCCAAGCGAAAAACCCTGTAGAACTCTGCAAAAGAAGGAGGTCCATCATGAGTCAAATCATCCAGCTCCCAAGTAGCACTCATCAATACTGATTGTAATCGATGTCTCATATAATAATCCGGCTGTAGGGCCGCTAACGGTCCTCTGTCCCTCTGATCAAACAGATGCATAATCTCCCGACACTGTGCCCGCCAATACTCCACATCATCCCTCATAACTCTATACTCATGGTATGGTACCATATGCGGCTGAGCAACCTGACCTACTGACTCCTGAGAAGGAACCCTCGGAATACCTGCACCCTGCTGGGGTAGACCTAACTGTAGATCCACATCATGCTCTCCCATCCCCTCTACTGGAATCATCTGAACTATGTCCGGCTCTGGGGCATGCACTGGTATAGGAGGTAACAATGGTGGTGGTGGTAACTCCTACTCAATACCTAGTATAAACTGGTGCTCAATAGGTAAAGGAACCATCGGCTCGAAGAACTCAAATGGATCAAACATCTCTATGGGGTCATGCACTATCCCCTGTACTGGTGGTACCGGCTCCTGTGGCAATGGTGGTGGAGGTGGTAGTGGAGGAAATATATGCTCAGATACTGGAGGTATGGCTGGTGCTACTGGCCCAGTGACTGTCCTCTCGGAAGATGCAGAATAACCAGAAGATGCCATCTGATAATATACCAAAGAAAAGAAAAGGTCATTAACAATTCTAAGATTATTTCCCTATTCTAATCTGACCTAAATCCTAACACTATTCATCCTAATTTGACTATCCCTATCTTATGTGATCTCCTTATCCTATCTTAATCCTAATGTTCTTGTTTTCAGGGACCAAACCTACAGCTCTGATGCCAAACCTGTAACGCCCTCCAGACACGGGGTATAAGTCTGGGGGTTTCTAGCTAATCACCAAACCTGTACAATTTGATTAACAATTAATAAAGAAATGAAATTAAACCCCTTTAACACTAACCAGGATCTTTTTAGGTTGAAGTATGAAAACAAGAACCACTAACTACTTTTATTACAAACCAACATTCAAAGTCTCACAAACTCTCTTTATTACAAACCCTTGTCTAATTCATTTTAAGCTAAGTTCAACTTTTATTCAAACACACACACCTACTATCTATCAACACTCCACCTGCTCGGGCAACTCAAAGCTTTCTTCCTGGATTGGGATCAACACCTTGGGTATAAGAGGATCCCGAGGCTTGACTCGCTTCTTTACCACTCGAGTCTTGATTGGTTTCATATTCCTTCTTAACTGAAAACAATAAGGTGAATAACAACAAAAGGGGTGAGCCAAAAGTTGCTCAACAAGTCCACAAACATATAAACAGTGTTAAAGCATTTTAAATGAATCCGCCATCCCAGGTATATCTGCCAAGATATAACCTCACGAGAATAGAAAGAAGGCCATTACTGGCGAGTACAAATAAACTAAACTGGACACAAGTTCGCATCTATATTCTGCTGATCAGTCAAAATATAATGCAGATCCATATCTCAGTATATAGATCCAGTCGGGTACCCAGGCACTACGGCCCACGTCGAGGCACCAGTCATCCCGATCCTCAGGATTAAGACACACTCAATCCCAAAATATCCTTATCCAGTCCATCGCTTAGCAACCGGGACAATCAGTATGCCTTGATATATTCCAAACACTAGAATATATCAATCTCCATGTGTTACCAACATAATATGAATCAAGAATCCAAAGAAACGGAGAAATCAAGAATTGAAATGAAATATGAACAAAGGAATAGGGATTGTATATTAGTGATCAAGAACAATAATCAAGAGAATGTAAATGTGATAAATATTTGAATCAATATCACAATTCCGAAAGTAGAATAGAGGAAAAACTTGCCTTCTGCGCGACTTACTGCAATTGAATCACTTATGTCTATCACCTTGGACTATTACCGACTCAACTGGCCTGGCTGGCTTAGCTTCTGTTGGCAAAACAGACTGGTTAAGTCACGTCGTACTTCATTTGCATCTTGAATCGACTTCAAACTGATCCTAACATCTACCCATGCGCTTATGACTGACTCATGTATTACATATAAGCAATCAAGACTCGATTAACCACGTAATACACATAAGCACATAAGCACATAATCATTTTTATGGTTAAAATAATTTTTAAAACTAAAATCGACTCGCTGATCGCTCAACTGATCGTTATCTGACTCGTTTTCCATTTCTCCGGAATTTTTCGGACTCGTCTCGGCACGTAACTTGACTGATAATCAAACAAGTCACAAAATCAACTAATTTCTAAAAAAAATTAAGCTTTGATATTATTTTTAATGAAAAGGATTCATTTTTCTGAGTTAACAAGCTTTCGTTTCACGCAAAAAGGACTAACGGTTGAATTATTATTAATTAAATACTGATAATTCCATTTATTAATCATTATAAATAATTATTACTAATTTTTAAAACCCAAAAATAATTTTTAAATCATTGTTTAAGAAAATCAGAATTAAAAATAATTTTTCTATAATTTTTGAAATTAAAATGAATTTATTATGATTTATTGAAAATTATTTGATTAATTATCAAAATAATTAATCACTTTTAAGTAATTAATAAGTAATAAATAAATAATAAATAATTAAGAAAATAATTCAATCTGATTTTTAGAAAATAATTCAGAATTATTTATAATATAAATTAATTAATTAATTAATTAATTAATCAATTTACAAAATAAATAAAACTGATTTTTAAAATTAATAAAAATAAAAAGTAAAAATAATTTCCAGAAACATATGTCAGAAACAGACATCTAACAAGGTGTATCAAAACCGGGTTCTGGAAACGGGTCAACCGGGTTGGATTCCGGGTCTGTGAAGAACACCACCGGAATCTGGGTTTAAACCCAGAATCCGGCGACTTCACCGGACTCCGGCGAGTCCAATTCCTGGCCAACCGGACACTGTTTGGTTCCGTTTTTGATCCCAAAACATCCCAAACTACTTCCCCAATCTGTTTCAGGCCAAAATCGACCAGAAACATCCCTGGATATCATTCTCCGATCAAAATCATCAAGAACTCCGGCCAAAAATCCAAATCACTCATTTGTACATAACATCAAACGTTATATAGTGCAAAATGAAGCTAAGAACATATACAATCAAAGCCCTAACATTACAAGAACCAAATATTCACGGAAATCATCGAGTTGTGTTTTGAAAATTTGACCTAAACCCTAGAAATCGTGAATCATTATCCAAGCATCGTTTGTTCAATTAAACACCATGAATCGACTGTAAATCATCTAACAAAGCTATATCAATCATCAAAACATCACAATAACCCCAGAATCAAAAAGCCCTAATTCAAACATAAACCCTAGAAATCAAAAATCAAAAACGATGCAATAAAACGTGAAATTGATGCAAGAAACAGAAAGAACGGATCAAAACCTTCGATTTGAGTACTTGAATCACACGATTTGATGCTGTAATCAGTGAGAAATCACGACTTGATTCTTCGACCCGAACCTGTTCTTCCCGACCCGATTTCAGAGAATTTTTGGTAATTTTGCAGATTTTAATGATTAATTATAATTAATTAAATAAAAATTAGGCTATTTATAGTAGTAAAAATAATACTCCTAATTAAAATTAAGGGGCTAATTATACATTAAATAAAAATATTGGGCCCTAATTTTGATAATTTTTGAGTATTAAAATTTAATTTATAAATATTTTATATATGCAATATATATGCCAAAAATTCCCAAAAATTGTGAATAATGCAAAAATGCAAAGAAATAATATAAATGAAAGTCCTATAATTTTATAAAAATAAAAATGTGATTTTTGTGGGGGTTTTGACACCCAATGGGGCCCGGAAAAATCATTTTTCGCAAAACGAGAAAATTTATAAATTATCTAGATGTTCAGAACAAGGCGATTGTAAAAGCCATTTGATGAAAAATAAGGCCCATTATTTTATTTCAAATACTGGCTTTAAAATCATCATTTGGATCATAAAACGTTTGAAATAAAACTTATAAATGCATAATAAAATATCTGAAAAATACCTTAAAATACAGAAATGACATGGAATACACGTATCACGTAACAGTTAGGATTTATCAGATAATCACACATAAATGATACATTAATTCACATATTTTATTATAATCATGATATAATATAAACGTAAAGTTCCCAGTCGTTAGACTAAATCTTGCAATCAAAGGAAATTTCATTAATATATCAAACGATTACATTTCATGAAATTTGTAGATTATATGCAAAAATTATAAAATAGTCCTAGTCTAAGATCGTTAACATCAACAGCCTTAGTCCTAGAAGAAAACCTATCGACTAGTTCTGCCTGCTGCTGACAAAGAGCACTGCAAGACGGATGATCCGTTCTTGCTGAAGAAGAGCCTCTCTCCGTTCTTCTTCCAGGTGATCAAGATGGAGCTGATAGTCCATCAAAAAGAACAAGAGGTTTGCGTGAACCTCTTGTGGAACCAAGTTACAGATCTCTTCAAGAATGGCGGTTACATGCCATTCCTGTTGCCAGTCATCACAACTAAACTCTATATTGAAATTTTCATAGTTCATAAACAAGGTGACAAGAACCATTTTTATGAAGAAGAAAAATGATGAGATGTAAAAGAGAGAGTATGAGTTTGTATAAGAATGAAAGATGATTTGGCTGAGATGAATTGTCGGTTTAAATAGCCAATAGAATACCAAGGGACGCGAGGACTGTTTAAAAATAAGAAAAAAAATTGATGCCTCGTCTCCCTAGACCGATGTGTAATAATAATAACAGTCAATAAAAAGTTAAAGCAGGAGTTAATGGGAACGAGAAATAAGCAATAATTACCGTGCACATGCAGTTTTCACGATAGACACATTTACCACTAACCCTTAATGATTATGGCTGTTTTTATCTTAACTAAATATATTCTGATTAAATATGACCATTTCAGTATTTACCACAAATAAGTCAAGTAAAGAATAATGCCACGTAAGCATCAGAGATTCCATCAAGATTTAATCTCAGAACTTAACTATTATCAGTACTTAACAATCATCAGAATATGGCTTATCAACTCAAAAAGTGAATATATTTTTCTGTGATTCTTCATACAAATACTGACTTGTTTTCTTCAGAGTTTAATCATCAGAACTTCCATCAGAACTTATCCTCAGAATTTATGCAAATGACACTTAACTGTTTGTCAAAAACAACTTAATCACCACCGTAATTTTCATCATTCATATGGAGTGATAGTGTGTGCATTCAGCAGAATATCAGATAAAGATTAAAGTCTGATAAACTTCAGTACATATTAAAAATAAGGCATAACTAAGAAAAATGCTTAAAATATGTCATCAATCATGAAGTCTACGATAGAACAAATTTATTCAAGAGCCCACCTCAACTGTTTGTGCTCATTTTATGCATCTTTTGAAATTCCTTTTTACAGTGGCTTCTCAGTGTAAGTGAGTCACAACTGCTATCAGAATTTATGCTATTATCAAAGTATTTCTCCAGTAATCAAAGAATGTGAAAAGCCACCAAGAAAAATTTATTTGCTTTTCTAATGCATATAACTTAATATCAGCAATGCACTTGGGTCTTCCCTTCCACATATTTACTCTAGATCTCAAAGAATACATGACTTCAATTTTTTTATCTTTTCTTTTCTTCAGATAAGTGAGGCTTATCAAGCATGTGGTTCATCTTTAAGTTCTACTGACATCAGAATTTGATAGATAAGAAGCAAGAATCTAGTTTGTGACTTAGTAATAAGATACATAAAGTAAATTTGACTAAGCTCAAAATCAGAATTTGCTTGTGTTACTGAATTTCCACATAAACAACTAATTCAAACATGGGATTTTTAGTATGTTAAAGACTACTAGATTAGCCTCTAGCACAGTTATCTTCATTGGATTGAATCAAAACACTTATCAGAGTATATAGATCCACATCAGATAACAATCAACATTTAATGAATTTCAATTTAAGCACAGATTATATGAAGATAAGACAATCTGTAAACACTGATCATAAAGTCTGATGCATGAGTACAAAAACTAAGCAGATTTAGAGAAAGAACCTGAAACCATTCTAAGTTCATTTACCAGTCTTGTAAAAGTAGCTTCACACAGTGGTTTTGTGAAGATATCTGCTAGTTGTTGATCTATAGGAACAAAATGCAATTCCACTGTACCTTCCATCACATGTTCCCTTATGAAATGGTACCTAATGCTGATGTGCTTTGTCATTGTGTGTTGAACTAGATTACCTGTCATAGCAATAGCACTTTGATTATCACAGTAAATAGGTATTTTTGAAAATTCTAACCCATAATCCAGCAACTGATTCTTCATCCAAAGAATCTGTGCACAACAGCTTCCTGCAGCAATATATTCTGCTTCTGCAGTTGATGTGGAAATTGACTTCTGTTTCTTGCTAAACCAAGAAATCAATCTGCCTCCAAGAAATTGGCAGGTTCCACTAGTGCTTTTCCTGTCTATTTTACATCCTGCAAAATCTGCATCTGAGTAACCTATTAGCTTAAAATCTGATTCTCTAGGATACCACAATCCTAGATCAGTTGTACCCTTGAGGTACTTGAAAATTCTTTTCACAGCTATTAAGTGAGGTTCTCTTGGATCAGCCTGAAATCTTGCACAAAGACAGGTAGCATACATGATATCAGGTCTACTTGCAGTTAAATAGAGTAAAGAGCCAATCATACCTCTGTAGTTAGTAATATCTACTGATGCACCAGTATCTTTATCTAACTTGGTTGCAGTGGCCATGGGAGTGGATGCAGTTGAACAATCTTGCATTCCAAATTTCTTCAGTAAATTTCTTGTGTACTTGGATTGACAGATAAAAGTACCTTCTTCATTTTGCTTGACTTGAAGGCCCAAAAAATAACTAAGTTCTCCCATCATACTCATTTGATATCTTGACTGTATTAGCTTTACAAACCTCTCACAGAGTTTGGCATTTGTAAAACCAAATATGATATCATCAACATATATATGTACCAAAAGTAAGTACTTTCCATGGTTGAGGTAGAACAATATTTTATCAATTGTACCTCTGTGAAATCCACTTTCCAGAAGGAATTGAGCTAAAGTCTCATATCATACTCTACGAGCTTGCTTAACGCCATAAAGTGCTTTGTCAAGCCTGTAGACATGATTTGGAAATTTTGAATCTACAAAGCCTGGAGGTTGTTCAACATACACCTTTTCTTCCAATTCTCCATTGAGAAAAACACTTTTTACATCCATTTGAAAGACTTTAAACTTTTTGTGAGCAGCATAAGCCAAAAAGATTCTTATGGCTTCTAATCTAGCAACTGGTGCAAATGTTTCATCATAATCAATACCCTCATATTGAGAGTAGCCTTTAGCAACCAACCTTATTTCTTGTAATTATGCATTCACTGTCCGTTTTATTTCTGAACACCCACTTTGTGCCAACAATTGATCTGTTCTTTGGTGTTGGCACTAGGGTCTGGACTTTGTTTCTTTCAAATTCATTTAACTCTTCCTGCATTGCTTGCACCCAATCAGCATCTTGAAGAGCTTCCTCCACTTTCTTTGGTTCAGTCTAAGATAGAAAAGAATGATAGAGACATTCATTTGATGTTACAGTTCTAGTTCTGACACCTTCTTCAGGATCTCCAATTATTAAGTCAGGTGTATGTGATTTGGTCCACTTCCTTGCAGATGGAAGTTGATTTCTAGAACTGGATCCTCTCACATGATCCATGTTGTCTCCATCAGCATTTTTTGATGACCCCCTGTAGCTATGCTCTCTGATACTTCAGAATTTGAATTGGATCCTTCAGGATTTGAAGTATTAGAGTTTCCAGAATTATCAGAATTTGGCTCATCAGAACTAGATGAATCAGACCTTGAAGAACCAGTGACAGGTTCTGATGCTTCTTGAGAGTCTTGAGATGTGGTAGGATCTTCAGCTTGCTCCCCCTGGACAGGTGCATTTACCTTTGGAGTTGTTACCACAGATTCAATGACATCAGTACTTACAGGATCAGAGTATAAGTCATCAGAATTTACAGAATCAGAATTTAAGTCTTCATTTTCAAATCCTAGCTGATCGTGATCATTGAAATCTTCAAGTCTAGTAAGCTTATTATCATCAAAAGATACATTGATAGATTCCATGACAACCCTTGTTCTTAAATTGTAGACTTTGAAGGCTTTTGTGGAAAGTGGATATCTAACAAAAATTCCTTCATCAGCTTTTAGATCAAATTTTGACAACTGTTCAGGATGAGTCTTAAGAACAAAACACTTACATCCAAATACATGAAAGTATTTCAGATTTGGCTTCTTTTTCTTCACCATCTCATATGGTGTTTTTCCATGCTTGTTTATGAGTGTAGCATTCTGTGTAAAACAAGCAGTCTGCACAGCTTTAGCCCAAAAGTAGGTTGGTAGCTTTGCTTCATCAAGCATAGTTCGTGCAGCTTCAATGAGAGTCTTGTTCTTTCTTTCTACAACTCCATTTTGCTGTGGAGTTCCAGGTGCAGAAAATTCCTGTTTGATTCCATGCTCTTTGCAGAACTCTTCCATGATTGAATTCTTGAACTCAGTGCCATTATCACTTCTTATAATTTTAACAGAATCTCTGATTAACTTATCCAGCTGTCTGACATGATCAGTTAGAGTAGATGTAGTTTTATTATTCTTGTGCAAGAAGTACACCCAAGTGTACCTTGTGAACTCATCCACTATAACCATAGCATATTTCTTCTTTGCAATAGACATGACATTGACTGCACCAAATAGATCAACATGCAGTAGGTGATAAGGCTCAAGAATTGATGACTCAGTTTTGCTCTTGAAAGAAGATTTTCTTTATTTTGCCTTTTGACATGAATCACAAAGGCCATCAGGAGCAAATACTGATTTTGGCAGTCCTCTCACAAGATCTTTCTTTACAAGCTCATTTATGTTGTTGAAATTTAAATGAGAGAGTCATTTATGCCAATTCCAGCTTTTTTCAATTGATGCTCTACTCATCAGACAGATTGCAGAACCATCAGTACTTGTTGAAAGTCTGGCTTCATAAATGTTACCATGCCTGTAACCTTTAAGAACCACTTTGCCTGTAGAATTGCTTAAAACTTCACAGTGTTCTTCAAAGAAATCCACATGATAACCTCTGTCACAGATTTGACTCACACTCAGCAGATTGTGTTTAAGTCCTGAGACAAGAGCTAATGTTTTAATGATGACATTCCCAAGATTAATATTGTCATATCCCAGAGTTTTTCCCATATTGCCATCTCCATAAGAAACTCCCGGGCCAGCTTTCTCCACAAAGTCTGAGAGCAGGGCTTTATTTCCAGTCATATATCCTGAACATCCACTATCCAGTACTAGGATGTTTTTCCTGTTGCCCTGCAATCACAAAGACCACTAATGGTTAGTTTTAAGGACCCATACTTTCTTGGATCCTTTGGCCTTTTTAAGTTTGTTAGCATTTGCAGTGGATTTAATATCAGAGTTTATGCTAACATGCTGTTTATCAGAACTTATATCAAACTATGCATCAGAATTTACACTAGAAGGAATTAAGGCAACTTTCTTCAAAGAAGGTTTTATTTGATAATAATCATAGTACAAACTATGATATTCCTTACAAGTGTAAATAGAATGCCATAAACTACCACAATGAAAACAAGGATTTTGTGGCTTAAACCTAAAGACTGACTCTTAACTCCTGACTTAGGAGCTAAAGAGGTTATATTCTTATTCTTCCTGCAAAAAGAAGCAAGATGGTTAGAGTTTCCACAATTATTATATTTCTTTCTAGGAGCATTAGGAACATGCATATAATTATTGCTTTTATTCATACCTTCCTTTCCATTTCTATTTTTCCTAGCTGCCTTTACCTTGTTGACATTCCTTATTTCTTTCAGCTTATGCTTAAGCTGATTCTTTGTCATTAAGCCTATGTTAACTTCAGCTGGTTTATCCTGTTCTAATTTGCCAGAAGTTGACTTTTTCTTAACTTCTGCTACAGACTATTTCATCTTTTCAGAATCAGACTTTACAGTTTTAGCTACAAACTTAACAGGATTTACCTTTGGCTTAGCAGTCTGTTTAACAACAATAGGCTCAATTTGTTCAGTTCCTTTTTCACTTTTATCGTCTCCATAACCTAAGCCCTTTTTCCAGTTTCCACTACTTAATAAATTCTGAGTTATTCTTCCAGAGTTAGTACAAGTCCTGATAATCTCTTTTTCTTTTTCTAACTCAGTTTTTAGAGATTGATTCAATTTTAGCACTTCATCTCTAACATAAAAAGCATCGTCTCTTTCTTTCTGAATTTGATGGAACATAACTAACTCCTTTTCTAAATAGTCATTCCTTTTCTTATAAGCAAAATTTTCAGAAGTTAATCTTTCACATGTTAAAGTTTGATCTCTGTAATTAATAAACATGGTTTTAAGATACAATCTCA
This sequence comes from Apium graveolens, assembly GCF_009905375.1. NCBI lineage: Eukaryota > Viridiplantae > Streptophyta > Magnoliopsida > Apiales > Apiaceae > Apium > Apium graveolens. The sequence goes on along the minus strand of NW_027418790.1, from coordinate 138,647 downwards.
ACTCAGTAATATCATCAGTATGAAAAGCATAAGTTGTTTGAGGTACCTTCAATTCAGCAGTTTCAGGGCTGCCATCAGCATTTGCCATTAAAGCATAATTCACCTCATCTTCAAAATCTGAAGTGTCTGTCCAACTTTTCTTCTTTGTGACAAGTGCCTTGCCTTTTTCACTCTTTCCCTTCTTACAGTCAGGAGATATGTGGCCTCTTTCACCATAATTGTAGCATTTGACATTTGAGTTGTCTCCTCTCCTCTGTCAGACTTTGCACTTTTGTCTTCATACTTTCTGAACCCTTTCTTATCAGAACTTCCATCTTTCTTGGAAAACTTATTTCCCCTTCTGAATTTCCTGTAGGCTATCTTTGTGATACCCTTCACCATAAGAGCACACAATTTCATCATCTCTTCATCAGCATCTATTTAAGGTAAACTTTCAGTTTCTGAATCATCATCATCAGAACTTGATGATTCTGAATCAGACTTTATGACGAGAGCCTTTCCTTTGCCTTTCTTTGAGATAACCACCTTGGGGGATTCCTCCTCAGCTTTATGAGCAAATGTCCTTGACTTTCTCTCATGTCCCTTGCTCCTTTGATCCATCTCAAGTTCATAAGTCTTGAGCATACCATAAATTTCATCAAGAGTAGTTTCATCAAGAGCATAGTTGTCTCTTATAGTAGTAGACTTCAAATCCTAACTTTTAGGAAGAGATAAAAGGAATTTTAGATTTGAATCTTCAAGATCATATTTCTTGTCCACCAGTGACAGATCATTCAAGAGTTTGACAAACCTGTTATATAAGTCAGTTAATGACTCATCAGCTTTTGAGTCAAAGTGCTCATACTCTTGAGTGAGTATAGTCCTCCTATTCTTCTTGATTGCATCAGTTCCCTGGCATCTTGTCTCCAAAGTATCCCATATCTCCTTTGCAATCTTGCAATGAATTACCCTATTTGACATGACATTATCAATGACACTATGCAGAAATGCCTTACCTTTGCATCCTTGGCAATGGATGAGATATCTTCAACTGTATACTCACTTTTCTCCTTTGGTATGGTCTTTGCTGGCTGATCTGCAACTACAACAGAGAGCTTGGTTGGCTTATGTGGTCCTTATTAATTCTGTCAAGGTATTCTGCATCTGTAGCTTCCAGAAACATAGCCATCTTCACTTTCCATATGGGATACTCAGAAGGTCTCAGTATAGGAACCCTAATAGTCTCATATCGACTGTGGGTTTGAGTCTTTTAAGTTTCTTCAGTTTTAGTGGGCTTGGTTGGAGTTTCTGCTTCTTCAGACATGATTGTTTTGGATCTTTACTGTATGTGTGTTAACAGATAAGCTCTGATACCAATTGTTAGGTCACACAACACTGTAGAAGGGGGTTGAATACAGTGTTTAATATAATCAAATCGATTTCGAACACAAGTAACAGTAAACAGATGTATTCAATATAATAAACTCTGTTACAATGAAACTGTTCTCTCTCAGTGATGAACAAATATCACTATGAGATGCTAGGTTATAATGTATGATCTTCTCGATAATGATAACATATATAGTGTAAACCTATGTCTGTGTTTATATAGTACACAATTACAAGATAACTTCTAATTGGTATGGAATATAATTCTGTCTCCTAAAATATATCAATCAGATATCTTATACATGTCTTCTTATCTTCTAACTCTTACCATGCATATCTTCTTTTGTATTAGTCTCGATCTTCTATCCTGTAAATGAGCTTCCTTCCTTAACTGTAAGTCCTCCCGTACTTAAGTTCTAATATGACCTTAAGTTCTGATATCTATCTTCCGACTTCCAGTAAGTACTGATTCCAGTAAGTCCTGATATTTCCTGTTTGTTAAGATCTGAAAACTAAACATGAAACATAATAGACATGACATCTTAAATATATCTAACACATCTCGATAAGTATAATGACTTATCGAGATCTCTAATGCTCTAGTGAATTTGACTTATAGAGGTCTCTGAGTTCTCGAATGAAACTTTGACTTATAGCAGGGCCATATCACTTGTCATATGTCTTGAGCATCCACTTTCTATGATCCATATGACTTTCTTCTTTTTGCCCTGCACACAATGAGTTTAAGTGTGTTTAGCAATCCAAGCAGTGTTGGGTATTTTTTTCTTGTTAACAGATTTGATAGAGATAGAGTTTGATGATTCAGAAAGAATTGAGTTCATAGAATGATGTGATTGTCCTTTTTAGCTGAAGATTTTATATTGATTTCCTTAAGATCAACTCTCACCTTTGGCAACTTGTCATCACTTTCATATTACAAGGTATGCAATCAAACTTGTCACAGAATGAGTAGGAATCTTCAGTTTTGCTTCATTGTATTTACATGCTCCTACTCCTGGCTTACTAACAACCTTTTTGCAAAGGTGAGTTAGATGACTCACAGAGCCACATTTTTGACATTGCTTTCTTGGAGCATCTGCAACATAAGCAAAATTGTTGCTCTTGTTTATCCCAATATTTCCATTTCTATTCTTCTTCTTCTTTTTTGCATCTTCAGTTTTATTTTCCTTGACAGGTGTCTTGGAATTTTGGTTGACCATGTGCTTCTTTTCAGCTTTGGAAGTTGGAGTTGTTTCTGTTATTTTCTTCTCATTACCTTCATCAGCAATTTGTTGTTTTATGATCAAATCTTCTTCACTGAAATCTATTTCACATGCTTTGAACATAGGTGAACCAAACTTTCTCAGCATAGACGGGATATCTTCATTTTCAGTTGATTTTCCTTTATCACCTAGAGCTTTCTTGTTGTTATTCAAAGCATTATAATCAAGACCAATAGTTATGTTAGCACATGGCTTGTTCTTCTCATGGTATTGACCAACTAACTAAGATGCATTTCTGAATGATTTTAGCTTCACCTCATTCTTCTAAATCTTTTCTCTTAACACAACTTCAATCTTAGTGGCACATTTCAGCTTATTTTACAAGTATTCATTTTCTTGCTTGACTGACTCAAACTCCCCAAGCAATAGATCCATCTTTTGTTTCTCACTCTCAAGCTTCTCATTAGCTTTTGTTACCCTACTAACTTCCTGAGTAGCTTCTACCAAGCTAGTGTGTATATGGAACATCTCCACACTCATCTTTTCCACAGTCTCCTTATATTGACTATCATTTAAATCAATAGTGGTTAGAGTTGGTACTTTTGATTTTGAAGTGGATGCTTCTCCATGCTCAAAAGCCATAAGTGCATAGTTTTCGACCTCTTCATCCTCATCATCAACAGCAGTATCATCCTAACTCTTTCCTTCTGCAATATAAGCCTTCCCAGACTGCTTCTTCAAGAGAGCTTCATACTTTGCTTACAGTTCAAGATAGGCCATTTATTTCTTCACCTTTTTAGGCTTTCTGCATTCAATAGCAAAGTGACCCAACTCATCACCGTTGAAGCGCCTTATCTTTGATCTTTCCATAGATCCTGTTTTGTAGCCACCTTTTCTAACTGAATTGTACTGAGCCTTTGGTTTCCAATTGTTACTGTTAGAGGATTGTCCCTTGCTTTTGAAAAACCTTGGCTTCTTGAGTTGGAAAATTTTCTAGCCAAGTAAGCCATAGACTGATTTATTTCATCTAGCTCATCCAATATGTAATATTCATCTTCCTTCAGTTCTAACACAACTTGCTTCTGAGGTCCTTTGTTCTTTTGTTCCATAGCTTGAACAACTGGAACTTGATCATCTTACTCATCTTCACTTTCTTCTCTGTCATTCACAATCAAAGCACTTGAACCATCAACAACATGGCCATGGTGTGCTTTTAATGACTTTCTTTACAGCATTTCAAGTTCATAAGTTTTCAAGATTTCATATAGAACTTCCAAGGTTATTCTGCTTAAATCTCTTCCTTCTCTAATAGCTGATATTTTCTGTTCAAGATGATCAGGAAGAGCTAGCAGGAACTTTAGGTTAACCTCCTCAGCTTCATAATATTTATCATGTAGTTGCAAGTCATTTATCAATTTATTGAACCTCTCAAAAACCTCAGTGATTCCTTGTTTTGGTTTATCCATAAACCCCTCATACTGAGAAACCGGAATCCTCCTTTGGTTTGACCTAACATCCTCTGTTCCTTCACATAAGAATTCTATTTTCTCCCAGATCTGTTTGGTTTTGTCACAGTTAACAATGTTGTTGTACATTACATTGTCAAGTGACTCTATTAAGATCAGCTGCAAGCCACTATCTAGAGAGACTTTTTTATTTTTCAGTCTCATTATATTCTGAAGGATCTTTAGTAGCATAATGTGCTGGAATGACCATGTCTCCATCTATAGATTCCTCAACTCTTACCATGGTGGTGAAAGGCCCATTCTTGAGGATCTAAATGTATAAAAGATTGGCCATCCTGATGAACAAAAACATTTTCTTTTTCTATAGTGTGTAGTTAGATCTGTCAAAGGTAGGAATTTTGATACTGTTAAGCTTTTGTGTATTCATTCTTCCAAGATCTTTAATCTGTCTAATTTCAGATTTTGTTCTGATACCACTTGCTAGGTAATGAATACAACACAGGGGGGTGAATGTGTTTTGGATTATTTTTAAGATTTTTGAACTATTTTGGATGGTGAACAAAGTTATCTAACTTGTAGAGATAATATATTTTAAAAGAATAATAAAACATGCACAGAAACACACTATCTTTAAAAACTCACTTAATTTTATATTAAAATCAAGTATGTATTGCTACAAATTTTTGGGTTCTTTGGTGATAAAGAACTCAGCTTCTCTCTTGAGAGTTACAAGATTTTCTAGATCTATTTTTTTGTTCAAACTAAAACAAAGCATCCGGTATTTACTTTATAGAACAATAACCACAGGTTTTACATAGCATGCAATAGCATGTACTAAGCCCTACTTTAAGTTAACTAAACTTTCTATTTCTGGCTTAGTGTATCTTTGCAAATCGTGCATGTCTGTGACTTTACTTTGTCAGTTAATCTTGACTTTTGATCTTGAACTCTTCAAGCTGCTTTTGTAGACTTTTCAAATCAGTGATTGATTTGTTTGTTGATTGATAATCTTGGATATTTAACTGGTCTGCATTCTGTTCTTCAGTTTTGCATCGAGATCTCCAGTTTGCTATATAGAGAACTTGACATCTCGATAATAATGACTTATCGAGATCTCTTATTACTCTATAGTTGTTGTGACTTATCGAAGTCTCTAAGTTCTCGAATGTGAAATTGACTTTTCGAGATCTCTGAGTTCTCGAGTATGATCTTGACTTATCGAGATCTCTGAGTTCTCTAATGAACTTGGCTTATTGAGGTCTCCATGTCTTTGCATGTAGAAATAACTTGTCGATATCTCTAATCTTTATATCTTCAATTTGGCTTATCGATATCTCTGAGTTCTCTAATGCATAAATGACTTATCGATATATTCAATATTCTTATCTTCATTTTGGCTTGTCGATATCTCTGAGACTTCTCTACAAGCTGTTTCTTGACTTCTCGATAAGTCATTCTGGAGTTCTCGAATGACTTCTCTATAAGACTTAATCTGTGACTTGTAGATTTCTTGACCTAGAATTTTTCCCAAAATAGATTTATTCAACTCAAAGTTTCTTCACATTGTCTCTGAGGCATGATCTTCATGATCTTCTTATAGAGCTTATTCTTAGACTTGAGACTATTTATAAAAAATTACTCCGGTCCAATCTATTTACTTTTTTACAGACTTAAGTAATACAATACAAAATGCAAGCTTAGATTATCATACAACTTAGTTAGGGCTGTCAATTTGACTTAGTCTTGTTATAATACAGGCATGTCTTGCACAACATTTAATTACTTATCTTTCATGTATCCTTATAATGATATTTAATGCAATTTTAAGATTATATTGATACAATTTTATATATTAAAATTTTGAATTTAATTTTCAATAACCAAAATAAAATAAGAAGTTATGATATATATTATGAAGATATTTTTACCTTTATAAGAAAATATTTTTATGTAATAAATAATCAGTAATATTCACATCATATATGGTAAACAATATATATTTTTACAAACATAATGTTGCCCGCGGGAGTTGGCTCAGTTGGTTAAAAAAGGAATAACTATTCTCTTGGTCACAGGTTCGAATCCCACGGGAGGAGAATTTATGATTATGCCTCCTGAGCCGGAGCCTGTAGCTTAAATGCGGTTTAACTTGATTCACGTGATTTGCAGGCTATTCTGTGAGACCGTAGGGTTTACCTAGTGTGCACTCACCCAGTGTGCACCTGAATGGTAGCGGCTGCGGGTTGTCTACGATAAAAAAACATAATGAGCATAAAACTGAATAATCATAATTTAAAATAAGAATCAATAATGAATATCATCAATTTAAAGGGGGAGTTGGTTCTTTCTATCACTATTTAAATTAAAATGGCACAAATATCATAATTTGTAAAAATAATCCTTTATATCATGTGCAAGCATATTTGTTTATTTGTATTTTATGGAAACACCTCTTTAATTTGTGCTTTTCATTGTTGTTTAAATTTTAAATAATTTTTTGTAAATAAAATTCATTTTTTTAAAAATGCATCTTCAAGATGCGTTGGGTGATGATCCTTAGTACATAATTTTGAGAAAAATGACCCAAAATTTCACAAATGCTAAAATATGGCCCTGTATATCAATTAAAAACGCATTTTTTGGATGCATTTTTTAAAAACACAATTATATTTTATATTTTTTATTAATTTTAATAATATAATATTTTTCAAAAAAAATAAAAAAATAATATTTTGAAACGCATGTAGGTGATGCGTTTATGTAATAAATGAATAGTTTAATTGCGTTGTCACTTTTTAAAACGCATGACTAATTTGCATTATTTCAAAAATTTTACAAACCCACTATTAGGGCCCCCAACCCCAAGGGGTAATAGCAGTTTTAGAAGAAGTGATAAATACATGTTTTCGTTACGTTTTCCATGATATAAAGGATCATTTTCCTGAATTGTGATATTTTAAATTATTTGCTTTAAAATTATGAGATTAAGAGCCATTAATGAATTACCAAAATACGTTTCTTTAACTTCTTTTCGGGCCTCATGTCCCTCTTTCTTACTTTCATTTTATTCTTTTACGATAATCAACTAAATTAAATAACTTTCTTGATCCACCTAATCTCGACAATGTCTAAACAATTACGCAAAAAAATAAATAATAATAAGCACTATGCCCATGTATAGAACATTTGGGAGATAAGCATAGTTGCCCACTTTTAATGTGAAATTTTCGTAAATGTGGGTGAGTTATTTTTTAACAAATCATATCACTGTATAAAACTGATTAACCTGAAAATATTGCCCCATACATGAATTCTAAAAATTTCATTTGGGAAATTAAAAAGTCGATCACTGATAAACAAACATATCAATCCCTAAACTACAGTAAGCATTAAAAAGTCTATCACATTAATCGACACCAAAGAGAAAGGGCATAACATATCTCATTATATTAATCACTGACAAGTGACAAACATACATATCAATCCCTAAACTATTGTCTGAAATACCTGGTACTGCACATTTACATCTATCTTGCCACAAAATTGGGTAATCACGTCTGTATAACTACTGTCCATCAGTAATTTCTTTGCAAAAATTTAAATCTGATGGATCTTGTCTAAAATTTGGTAGCGTAATGCTCACCAAATAGTGGACTATACCTTGTCTGTGATCATTTCTGCGCACAATAGAGTCCTATTTTGAGATGGCTTCGTCGTTTCCCTCCTTTTCCAATAATGTCCTTTTATTCAATTTGGAATTCTTATGTCATTCTGGTATGTTGTCCATTTCGAATTTGAACCATTTCCAATTTGAGTATAAGTTTTCTTCATCTTCGTAAGATAAGGTGTCAGCTGGAAACTGTTTTAGCTTCCTTGCCAGTGGAACAGTGGGCATCTTTTGCCTGTACTTCTTTGCCATTGCTTCAGCCTCCGAATATACTCTCTATAAGAATAAAACAAGCCGCATATAGGGGATTCAATGATGTTATTAGGCGATAATATTTTAATGTCAGATGAAAAAGAGGCATAAATACATAGTACGGCATAGGAAAATACATGGATTTATAACATGATGCCTAACAGAGTAACAAGTACACTATAGAGATACAGGAAAGAGAAAATCAAAATAAGTACCTCTTTATCTGACATAAATAAGCCAGGCTCACTTTCAAGTTGGGCAATACTGCACAAGACAGAAACAAATGAGTTTTCAGTAGTTCCTTTAAGTGGCAGTAAGCAATCAATTTATTTATTTATTTATTTTCCCTAACAGAATTAAGACAATTACATTCTCAAAACACTATTTCAGCTTCAATTTCAAAATTAAGAGGACAAACAAAGTTCCAGTATCCATCGACCAACAGGCGTTGTAATGTCATGTGTTCCAGATGAAAGAGAAAAGATTCCATCACAAACGATAAAGAAGTCATTACGGACATAATGGACTGCATATCCATGAAGACTGAGAGAGAATATGGCTTCTTCAAGCGGGTAAAAATTATGTTTACTCTGTGGAGTTTACTAAGAGGATAGAATGAATGCAATGTTCATAGAGTAAATGGTGAAGTGTAGTCGAAACCACAGAAAATATACTTGTTACTGTTACAGATAGCTTAGGATCGATCTGCAAATAAGAAGACTCGATTAGGCTTAGCCTGTTTATCAAGGATTTATGCTGGTCAACTTGATCCTCTCTGACATATATCAACACATTTAGACTGAAAACAGTGCATGAATATAGTAATTACTGAATCAGACACTGCTTAATATTGGCCGATCCTTTAATATAAACTCCACAATCCAACACGTCAAGAAGTAAAAGCTGTTGGAAAATCTTACTTCTCACCTCTCAAATTCATAATTATACCATAAACTTCATCATATAAACAACAGAATCAAAAGAACTTTTAGCATCTATTCAATCCTGAAGCACCTTGGGACTTGCGCCAACATATTATTTTCTTATTATAAAAGGAAGTCTCTGAAACAAGACATCCTAGATTAGTATGTTATGCAAAAAAAAATCCATATAGATAAAGATACAAAGTGTATCCAACGCAACAAGCTTCTTCCTGTTTCACCAATATAAACTATATATTATGGTTACTGGTACATTAATGGAAGGCACTGCTCGCTTTTACATCTAAAGTTAGTCTCAGTGTTGCTCTTACGTTGAAGCAGACAATGGTACACTAAGCCATCTTTTCTATGTCATACTTCAGTACTGCACCATAAATCGACAAATCAAGCATGCTACTAATTAAAGATGATCAAATGGGAGATAATTCTGAGGTTACCTGAGAGAAATTTTGTCCGGGAATGTTGACTTCACAACCAAAACTTTGACCTTCTCATCAACTGCTAACAAGTCACTCACAGAAGCAACTCGTTCTCGACTGATGCTTGATATATGCAATAACCCGCTGAATATAGCATATATAACACAAGTAATTATTGACAGTTTGAAGGCACTACATGCATAACAAATGCAGAAGGAAATCTCAGTTTCTGTCTTCAAGGATTTTGCATAATCTTATAGCTCCGATCATCTTAAGGGTGTTTTGTTCTGAGGTTACAGTACTTGTGGGATCTGAAAAACTGACCCTAAAATACCTATTGTACAACTTTTTTGCATCTTGAAGGTTCTACAATATAAAGATAAAACTGGTAAATGAAATATTTTCCAAGTCGCTACCACTTTTCATGATTATGGAATTGATTGTGGCATATATTTTGCTACAAAGATAGGAAATGAGCTGTACACGTACAGGATCCTAATTGATGCTAACAAGCATGTAGCCAGTGCGAAGTGGTTAACCCCCCACCCCACCTCTAGCAAAAGGTGTGCTTACTATTGTTTTGATAAGTTACAGTGAGCTGTTATAGAAGAATGAATGGTTTCTTGAGTGTCACCAAATGGTTGATTAAATCTACATTAATGGCATGGAGGAAACTAGATTGGCTTTACATTATCCTTCAAAATTATATTTTATAAACATGATTACTTAAATATCCTATTCAGAATAGTACGTGCAATTTCATTGATTAATAAGATATCATATGATATATTTTGAGTAACTTATGGAAGTGTAATTTAAGACACTCCACAGCAACCTCGTTATTATATAATTAAAATTATCGGACAGTCTATTCTTTGTTTTTAATTCGTTCTTTTCACTTTTTACTTTGTAAAATAATAGCTTAAACATAAAGATTGATAACACGTAAAGGGGCCCAATTCTCTGCGGAGCATGCTTGGTAAATAAAATCAATCATGTCCTACACTGGTCTAAGTCCAGGTCTGTAAAGAAGACATATCAATTGTTGTGGGCCAACAGTGTGCAAGTGCCTGTAACTTTCAAGACAAGGACCAAGTTATCAACAAACTCACAAAAATATTAAAGTGTACAACAAATTGCATGTTAATAGAAGTGGTAATCTAGAATAAGTTTGTAACCTGAAAGTGAGTATTAAAATCACCCCACCTTCTATTAGTCTGGCCTATCCTTATTTGAGCACCATATGGGAAAATCTTATTCACTGTCCCTTCTAGAAGTGTTCCCTCTTGAAGATGCAACATTGTCTGCAAATTGCAAAACGTTCATGGGACAGAAATGGCAGGATGTATGCTGAAGAAAAGCCAAGAAAACATAGAGATAAACAATATAAACAGAAATTAAATAACAGAACAAGAAGTTGCATGCAATTCCAAGTGTGAAATGCAAACCAACCCATGCTTCCTTCTCGCTAATAATAAGGTCATTGGTAGCTTCATTTGTCCTAGTAACTATCACATGTATCTTATGTCCCACCTACACCAGCCGAAAAAGTTATTAACAGAATACAAGTAAACATTTGTAAGCAAATTGATCTAAAATACAAGACCTAAAAAGACATGCTTAGTTACTTCACAAAAATTATTGAAACATCAACCAAGCCATGCCTTAACTAGCCAATACACATGCTCATCTGGGTGCGTTGGTGTTCAGAAATATACAAATTACTTAGAGTTGTGTAGCTTGCTGTCCTCATAATTATCCCTTAACTACAGTAGGATTTATATATGTTGAAGTTAGACCATAAGCTCCTTATTTATAGAATTGAACTGCAAAACCTAAAAAAAAACTATGTCTCAAAACAGAACTACAGAATCAATAAAACATAATCAAGTCCATGAGGATTCATTGATAGCATAGTGGCAAGGCTCATTCCCTCCTTTCCCCATGACCAATGGTCATGATATGTATCCTATCAGTAACATGCACATGTGTAATATACATCACCCAGAATATGCAATACTAGATTAAGAAACAAAAATCTAAAAGGAATTTTCACTTACATTATCTTTAAGCTGAGTGAAATTGTTTGTCCTATTTACCAGCTCTGTTTTAGGAAGAAAGGCACGTAAACCCTGCAAAACCAACTTAAATATTGTGGGAACAATGCATATGTGTACACCTGGGATATGCTGAAAAAAACGTAAGAAAAGATGTGTAGTATAATATAGAACAAACCTCGATTCTTGTAAGCAGACCACCAGTATTCCACTCTGTAATTTTAACCTCTATAGGCTCATTTAGCTGCTTAATCTGCATATTAATATATATATACGTATATTATAAATTAGTTTACACAAGACATAGCATGATACAGAAAAATTTAATTTAATCGCGTCTTAATAGCATGAAAAATAGAAAGTCGTAAAATATTTTATTAAAACACTATGCAAGCTCATTGAGCTTTTTAAGCTGCACATGCAGTAAATATTCCATCAGTTTTTTCTGCTCAACAGGGATAATAAACCAACAATAAAAATAATCTAAGTTAACTTACACATGTCAATAATCCACAGCACACAAAATAAGCGAAGGAAAAGGGTTATTAGATTAGGCAATTCCACATCCCAATGATGGTAGATACTTAGCACAAAGGACCCAACACTTAATACAAATTTCAAGAGAAGACAAATAGCATTTATAGCCCATTTAAGTTAATTTAAGTGAACCCCAAACAGTCACTATGTTTGTTATTGTGGACGAAGATACTTGAAAATGAGCTTACATTGAATGAGTTAACTAAAAAACACTACGAACTCGTAAGGTTGGAAAAGAAGACCAAAGTTGGTTGAGAATAGAAAGTTATGGAATGTGCAAATGGGAGACAAGAGAGCATTATTGACACTCTTACATCTCAACTTCGACGCCTTGCACAAGGCGAATGCGAAATTAATCAAAGGGGATGAAATTGCAAAGGAAATTGAGCATGTTGAAGAAAAAAATATGGAAGATCCAATTGAATTGAGGAGGTTGAACAAGTTGAGGATGTAGAGGCTGTTAAAAACGATCAGGTAAACGAAACCAAGTCACAATCTAATTGCTTTCAAATCGTTGAGGAATGTAAAGTGGTTGCTCATGTTATCGAGGTGATCATGTCAAGTTTGTTATAATATAGTTTGTCATTCCAGAATACTCGCTTGCACCTCCATCACTTGCAAGCCAGTTCTCGGAGTTCTTTGCATATCATCTGTATCTATAAGAATTGCAATATATTTTCTTCATTCGTGTACAGTTTTACACTATTACATGATTTTTGTCTTTTATAAAACTCGTGATTGAGTTTTCTCTAACAAGGGGCGAATGATGGGGAAGGGAAATTATGGATTCTTATACAAATTATTTATTAGTTTATATACATTTGTGTAGAGAAAAATAATATATATATATGTTCATATGTGGGGCTAGAAGTTTAACAAATATTAGTTTATTTACACTAAAGCACAATTTTTACGGGCCTTGGTTCATTAAATTATATTTAGGGTTTATATTCCCTGTATAAGTCATGTAATGCCACATATAATTATTAGACTTAATTCTTGAGATATTTTATAATGAATTGATGCTCTTTAGTCTTTTCTCCATTCCGTGGTTGAAAAACCTTGGGGTAGTACCATAGTGGGTTTTCTGCAGTTAATCAGCCCAGGTTTATCTTTTATATTGTTTTAGTTACATAAATCATTATTCTTACGTGTTATCCTCCATCAACTTCTCGTTGTAATTGTTAAGAACTTATCCCTCCAAAGGTCTTATGGATCATTTATGCTCTAAATCTATTAATCACCGTGGCCAATCATGAAACATAAAAAAATGAGAAGAGATTAAACCAATGAAGCAAACAATATTACAGAAAATAATCTTGTAATAGTTTAAATAACAGCAAGATATTCTGACAAGTTGGACACTTGGATACCAGAAAAAAATGCTATGCAGTGCACACAACATTATTTGAGGACACACTACTACATACATGTCACTCACAGCTCGAGTGAGGATTTGAAGTCCAAATTCCGAAAGAATGACTGATATGCTAATGTTGATAGTTTCGAGACTTTTTCACACATTAAGCTTATACGGGAAACTGCAAAGCTATTTCTGCATTTCTAAACTATTACACCATGTAGAATACTTAACAGCCTGTCAACTTTTAGCACGAATATTTTACCTCAATCATCTTTTTCTTAACCCGAAACATGTTTCACACACAATCCATTACATTAAAATTTAAATAAGAATGAAGCTCCTACATTACATAGTTTGTCTGAGAAAGGCAATATGTATCACTGAATTCATGAACTCAAAGAAAGAGAAGAACCTGCCTCACGCGATGCCAGGCGAGACGAGTAAACAGCCGTCTGGTAGAGAGCAACGGCCTACCACTAAGCGTTCTTCCCAGGACCTCGGCAAACAAAATAGTTCCAGGTTCCACAACAGGCCTTCCTGGAGCTGACTCACCACTCATGGCCTCATCATTTTTCACAACCCCGGTCTTCCCTTGAACCATAAATTCCTCAGAATCCTTGTTAGTATCACATAACAAGTATTCCATGTCCTTGTAATACAAAGGAAGCACTTCCTTTTTAAGAATTGTACCCAATAAATCAGCCCCAATATTAACATCAAGCTTATGCTCATTACCCGAAACCACAACACCTACGACAAAATCACCCGCCTTAGGCTCATAATACTCAACCAAAACCTTCTCCACTTCCTCCTCTTCAAAATCACTCTCTTCTGAATCATAAACTTTCTCACCCAATTCCCTAGGCTTAAAGAACTTCAAGAAAGGCTCTAAAACCTCCTCTTCATCCAATTTACGCAACTCGGGTACCTCAACTTCATCAACAGCCCCATTACTAACATTCTTCACAAAAGGCTTATCTAACAACTCAAGCTCCTCAACCTCCTCAACAATCTCATTTCTACACTCTTCACCTAAATGGGTGGCTGATAATTCAGTAAAGATTTCATCTTTTGAACTAAAAGAAACATGGGTACTTCTCAAAATAGAAAAATTCTCACTAAAAATCAATTTTCTGCAATGCTTATTTACTAAACTATAATTTCTTAAATTCTTAGTTTTAGCAAATAGGCATAAAGAAAAGCTTGAATTAACTTTGTTCTGGGTTAAATTAAAGATATTGTGGGACAGTAAAGACTTACAGGGAAGAAGGTAGGGTGACATTGTATCCTCACCTTACTTTGCTCATACAGGAGCTTGATGTCAATGTATTACAAAGATATGTTGCTGGGCCTTTTTAATTATTCTGTTTGGGCTCTGAAGATGGAATCTAAGTGCATGACTTGCAAACTATTGGGTTGGGGCCATGGAGTACCAGAATAAAGGAATACGACACTTTAACACGGGGCAGCAAAATCACACATGCCCCGAAATTTCACACACCCAACATGTAAAAGTACAAATTAGGGTCGAAATTTTTGAATTTTGGGTTGGGTTCGAGTTAGGTAAAATTTATTAAAAAAATTCGGGTCATTTTCGGATTGACCCGAAATACCCGAACCCGACCTGTTTATTTAAATAACATACACATATATTATTTATAAATATGTTTGGTTATATTTCATAAAATATTTGTAACATTGTGTTTTGTTATATTTTTATTTTTCTAAATTAATTTGACATGACATTTTATTTTTTTAAAATTATAAATTAAAATTTGTTAATTTTATTTTTATTGATTTATTCTAAATTCTGGGTCATTTCGGATTAGACATGTTAATTTCGGGTAACTCGGTTACCTATCAGGTCGGTTCGTGCCACAATTTTCAGGGGATTTATATAAGCATGCATAATATTTTTAATGGCGGGTTCCTAATTTTTTATTTAAATTATTTCATATTTAGGTGAGTATGTACTTAGTAGGATTAAGTCCTTTAATTTAAATTTAACATGATTTGACTAAATCCACTCGTTACGACTTTTTAACCTAAGAATCAACACGTAAAAATATAACTCAAAATTATATTATTGTTATTATTATTATTATTATTATTATTATTATTATTATCATCATCATCAACACGAAAAACACACAACATGACGTTAATGAACACGAAATTTTAAGCAGTCATGTTTGGTTTGACATTTATATACACTAAATACGAAAATATGAAACACTAAAAATATATAAAACAATCAAATTATCATGTCTAACTTAAATTGATTAATTTTTTTAAACATAATATATTTAGTATCGAGACATTAAATTTCACTATCAGCTTTTCTTATTGGCGTATAAATTTCATGGCACAAACAATACATTTCCTTACTATGTTATAATAACTAGCTCTATACCCCGTGCAATACATAGGCATACTCTAAATTGTGCAAATCAAAATTGTTTACGCTGTAATTATTGAAAGTAGATTTATGTTATTATCCTGTCGTTGAATAATTTATTTATGCACGTGAGCACATTGTTTGAGGTGTGTTTGCAATGGTGCACTTGCATGATGCAATAGATTAAATTATACATTTTTGGTACTTCATAATTAAATAGTATTTTTAATATGGAAATGCTTATTTGTGCATGGTATATTAATCAATGGACATAGTCTAAATATTAATTTGTTTGAAATTATTTTGTGGGTTTATTTGTTAAAATTGTGATTGATGAGTCATACTATATAAACTATTAATGTCAGTATTGTTGTTTGCTCACTGAAAGTCATATGATGATCTTCGTCTCGATAATTTTCTATTTTGGAATGTCCCAACTACAAATATTAATGGGTCCCAAAATTTTCTTCGTTTTCTTAATTTTTTTTGCTACATAATTCATATTTTAATCTTTGTTTCTAACAGCGATGTTAACAACGTATTGAGACAGTGCGAGTATATGATATATGTCATAGAGTGTTTCAGAGTGAAGTATAAATAGTAGATATACGTATAAATAGTTCATTTTATATTTTATTTCATTTATATTTAATATAATATTTCGATATTTCATTGAGTTAGAAAACGAGGTTAGATTGATGACAAATAAATATATGAGTATGTATGTATGTATGAATCAATGCATGTACGTATGAATGTCCATATATGTATATATGTATTTATTGTATCAGTGTATGCATGTATGTATCTATGTATGCATGTATGTATCTATGTATGCATGTATGTATGAATGTGTATACATGTAAGTATCTATTGTATCTATGTATGTGTGTGTATTTATATATGTATGCATGTAGTAATTATACAACAATTAATGATTTTTTAATAAATGATATGATTGAGGGAAATTAATTTGCTCAACAAACCATCTATTTTTTTATTATATATGTATAGATATGATTAAGTTTTTTTTACCGGAGATTAAGATTTATAAAAATTGAGGAGTTAAAATTTCTTATAATATAATTTGAAAACAAAATTGAATATGATGGCCATTTCCTTTTAAAATAGTGTATTAGAACTAGCTGAGAGAAATGAAATGAATTACAAACTAAAATTTTTGAACATCAAGGGTATTAAGTATCTCCAATAAACTATTAACTTGGCTCTTAACTTGAAATTTGAGGAAGAAAATATTTTTTTTTTTTGCTTCAAGAGACTCTAAGCGATCTTAAATTCATTAAGAGTCATTTCTCCCTCCTTACTTTTAAGAGTTTCAATCCCACTCTTAAACAGTATTATATTATATATTTATCAACACAGTCTCTTTTTCTCTTTACTATCTTTTGGCCTATATGAATTTAACTATATTTAATAATAAAAAATTAATTAAGAGTAAAGATTAAGAGCATTTTTAAAGAAAAGCACACTTAAGTCACCAAGAGTCAATATTATATTTTTTTAGAGAAGAAATGATGAGTCTATTGAAGTTTTACTCAAATTCTAATAGATCTCGTTCACCCCACTTACACCCATTTCAGTCAAATACAAAATAATTTAGTTAAATAAAGTGCTTGAAAAAAAACTTCTAAATTAAGGTTGATGTTCTGGTGAAATAATTAAATAAATAATTGAATTAAGAGGTCATTTGAGTTAACAAACTCTGGAATCTGATATGAGTTTTAGTAATTTCAACTTCATACCTAATGTTATGTTGAAAAAAAGATTCTGAAACTAATTTCTCAAACCTCTAGTGGGAGGTGAGCATCACAAAGAAGTATATGAATCAAATTTAATTCTATTATATCTTAATTTATGTTTAAGTAATTAAATATAAATATTTTATACCAAAATAAATCTATGAACTAAAAATATATTACTAAAATAATAATAAAATAATATATTTAATAAATTAAAATTATTAACTTAAAAAATTTTAAAAATATTAATTTCAACGCAACGAAACACATGATATCATATATGAGACATCAACCAAATACCACTATAACCCTGTATAATTTCAATCCGATACTATTTCTTGAACCAAACTACCCTTGAGAGGTAGAATTTAAAAATACGTGAGATGACAAATTTTACCTTTGATCTATATTTTACATAAAATTGAGGGCATTATCCAAATAGATTACTTGATACGTCTCTAAATCTTCATAAATATTTCTTCCTTTGAGATTAAGTCGAACCCGGGTTTTAAGCCATCTGAATCTCCGGGAAAATTTTCAGTGTGAGAATGGTTATTCTGACCAAATTTTAAAGAAAAAAATAGAGAGAAGGTAGAAATTACTACTATGTGTAAAAAGGGATATCTATGTACATGTTACTTCATTGGGTATTTAATTATTTATAGAAGTTTGGGGCATATATAAGAGACACATGTGCATGTAATGCTGCGGTGGCGATAGAGGGAAGGATATTGACAACAGGAGGTGTCAAGGCCCTACATAAGTGTGCCAGTAGACCTTATCGGGTGAAAGTCAATCCGGATGAGTACTGGAGTCAACTACCTATCGTAAATGAGCTCGAAATCACGCTTTTGGGCCTATTTTGCTCTCTTGTTGATTTGGGTTGGGCCTACCGGGCCTAACCTATCATTACTTATTAATTTTGTTTTCACTTTTAATAACTGAAAAATACATAACTATGATAATCGTATGAAATGTATAATAAATCAAAGCTTAAATTTTGACTTCTTTTGTAAGTTAATTACTCCATATATCCCTAAATAAAGAGTTAAATGTAGAATGCGTACCTCGAATTTGTCAATGGTGCAACTTGTGCACCTTAATTTTAACATATTACAACTGTTGTACCTAGACTTTGAAGAAGCAGAGCAAGATGTGTACTTTTGTTACTTGCAACTTAACACTGTTAACTGGAGGGGTGTTCTTGTAACTTCACAGAAGAAGAATTATTGGTATATACACACTGCAGCCACATTATTTGTCGCCATCTCCATTAATGTAACCACAATTTTCTTACCTAATCTATGGCTTAAGGCTATGCTGCTGTGTTTTCATCAAATCGTTTTCATGACTTGGTGTGTACGATCGTTGATGAATAATGAAGCTTTTCATCCTCACGAGACTCCTGATTATATCCGTAGTTGTTTATAATACTTTCTCTTTATTTTAAGCTAAATATATATGTATATTACAGTGTAATAAATGTGCCTTATGCTTGTACATGTAATCTTACTTTCGATTTTATAATTTATTGTGTTTGTCTTTGTTTATTATCCTATTTTATTAGGGTTTGATATGAACACACAGGTGTACACTCTAACCTAGTCTTTTTACCACATTTTCATGCATTTGCAGACTGCATTAATAAGTTTAACCTAAAATTTCAACATGGGGGTGAATTTCCTGTTGACACAAAAACCTATGTTGGTGGTTCAATTAGATATGTTGATATGTGTGATGTTGATGAGTTGAGCTATTTAGAAATAGGTAATATACTAAATGAGTTTGGTGAGGGTAAATTGGTTACAATTTGTTATAAGGTCCCAAAATCTGATTTATAAACAACTTTTATGCCCTCTAGCAAGTGATGTGAATGTTTTACAAATGACAAAAGTTGTCCCACCTGAGAAAATTGTGTATGTTTATGTGGTAAAAGTTAACCTCGCAACACAAGATTAGCTTCCTTTCCAACAGTATGACCTATCTTTTCTAGATGACCCTTATCACATTGAATTTGAGAGGTCTGGAATTGATACACTATTGAAACTTGAGGGAATGTACAAAGAATTTAGTGATGTTGAACATGTGGAGGAACAAGTATTATCTTCTGCTGAGGAGGTATTAGAAGATGAATTACAAGATGATGCAAGTTATGGTGATAGCTTTCATGGTGACAGTTCTAACATGGATAGTACAGATGAAAATGTTACTGTATGGAAGAATGGTGGTCCTCCACCATTTAAAGGTGTTGACATCCAAGGTGGGGGATTTGGTGACTGTGACTTTGATGTTTTCACTATGATTGGATATATAATTGAAGATCAAACCATTGGTCCTGAAGAAGAATTTAGTGATTATAGTGGCGGTGATGTGGAGAGAATGGCTGTAAATAGCAAAACGGAGATGAGATGATCAAATATCATGTGTTTAATGAAGAGACAGATATGGGAGCTCCCCAGTTTGAGTTAGGCTTGGTTTTCTGCAATGCTCCTTCATTTCGGGGTTATGTGAGGAAATATGCAATTGTGCATATGAAAGCTTTGAAACAACTAAGAAATTTTGGTGCAAGAATGAAGTTCATTTGTGAGGGAAAAGGTTGTGGGTGGAAGATATATGTTTCTCCAGTCAGGAACACTTCATCAATCCAAGTGAGGACATGGTATCCAAGCACATACGTGCACCAACTTTCATACAGAAGCAAATGAGTGTTGCATGGTTGTCAAAATATTATGAGAATGATATAAAGATGAATCCAACATGGCCCCTTGCTGCATTTCAAAAAAAAGTTATTAATGATTGGCATTGTGAGGTGAGCATATTCATAGTAGGGATGGCTAAGAGAATGTCTTTAAAAAATATCAGAGGAGATCATATTAAATAGTATGGAATGTTATGGGATTATGTGAATGAGGTTAAGAAGGCAATGCCTGAGTCCACATTAGACATATTGTTAGATGATCAACCAATAAGTTTGGATGAGAGGATATTTAAGAGGATTTATGTGTGTTTAGACCTTATAAAAAAGGATTAAAAATAGGTTGTAGACCTATTATTGACCTTGATGGATGTCAATTGAAGGGACCTTATGAAGGGTGTAAAGCATAATATAACGTAATATGTAATTGAGGGAATAAAACTCTATAGGAAAAAGAAACGGGTGAATAATATTAATTGTGAAGCACAGGAATTCGGAAGACGGAGATTGGATAAATACAAAGAATTAAAACATGGAATTAATGCACTAAGTCCGTAACAGGTCATGGAAAGAAGTACATTAATATATTCAAGCCTCCATGAAAAATAAAAGATCAAAGGACTGAGTGACAAGGAAATGCACTGATTCACAGTATTAATAATCTCAGGATTCTAGTGGACAAATCTCTAGAAGCTACAAAAGACAGACATCAACTGAAGAATTAAAGAGAACAAAAAGAAATAGTTCAATGCTAGTCGTTAGTGAACCGGACCAGTGCACTAAACGTCAACTAATCAAGAAATGTTTCTTTAAGTTCAGATCAGAAGAATTCAGTTAAAGACAAGACTTGGTTTGGAGAGATTGAAGAACTAAAAAGAAATGGAAAAGGCTAGAAATTATTTTAAGGCAATTGTCTTAAGAAGAAATTTCAAGAGCCCAATTCATTTCAGGACCAAAGATGAAGAAGGGTCACAAGGGAATACTATCAGATAGTTCATGTGGATGACGAAGCTGAGATTAACTTAATGACAGATAATGAACCTCTGATATTCAAAGATGAAGATGGCTAGATGGATTTCATAATAAATGATAGCAAGATAAAAATCTCAGACTTTAGGTTAAGGAATTCATGGTCTATTAATCAAGTACTGATCAAAGTCAAAATGTCAACTTATAAAGAAGACAAACTTGCATTGAAGCCAATAATGTCAGCCTACAAGGAAGTGTTGGAAGTAGAAATGATCTACAATACACGCAGATTGCAAGATCATCCTCAAAGAGTTGTAATATATGTTCTCGTAAAGAAATCTTCACTGATGCTTGATCAAATCCACACTGTTCATAATATCCACTAGGTGGACATGTTGTTGCAAAAACTAGAGATTCCACCTCCTACAAATCCCTTGGAGATTCTTGCTCGAGACAAAGTCAGAAGAAGACTTGAAAAGTTAAAAAGAGCTCAGTAATGAAGAAAATTCTTATGATGTCTCCCATTAACAATCTGCACAAGCTCCAGAGTTAAAGAAGAGGGTTTCTAAGAAAAAAACTACCCAGCCATAATCCACTCAAGAAGAAGGAAGCCAAATTAAGAAGCCTAAGAAGACATAGTTTATTTGTTCAGTCTAGAGGAACAATTCTTTTCTTGTACTTGCATTTAAGAAATCTGGAATTGTATATGTGATCCATAATGTACTTAATATTATTTCCTGCTTTCCGTAGTTACTTTTTCTTTACTTTTCAGTTAAGTTATCATTTAAGGATTTGCTTGTCGAACTCTTACAATCAAATAGGGGAAGATTGTAAAGTAAAATGTAACGTAATATGTAACCGAGGGAATATAACCCAACAGGAAAAAGAAACAGGTAAATAATATTAATTGTGAAGCACACGAATCCAGAAGACGAAGATTGGATAAATAGAAAGAATCAAAATATAGAATTAATGCACTAAGTTCGTAATCACGTCATGGAAAGAAGTTCATTAATATGTTCAAGCCCCCATGAAGAATAAAAGATCAAAGAACTGAGTGACAAGGAAATGCACTGATTCACAGTATTAATGATCTCAGGATTCTAGTGGAAAATCTCTAGAAGCTACAAAAGACATATAACTGAAGAATTAAAGAGAACAAAAAGAAATAGTTCAATGTTAGTCATTTGTTAATCACACCAGTGCACTAAACGTCAAATAATCAAGAAATATTTCTTCAAGTTCAGATTAAAAGAATTCAATTGAAGATATGACTTGGTTTAGAGACTGAAGAACTAAAAAAAATGGAAAAGGTCAGAAATTATTTTAAGGCAGTTTTTTTTAAAAAGAAATTGCAAGAGCCCAATCCATTTCAGGTCCAAATCTATAAAGTTCAAGTTTACTAATTGAAAAAGCTGAAAAAGAAGATATACTACAAATAGTCCAGTTAAATTATCGATTTGTGTATTTTACTAATCGACAAAATATTTTCAATTTCTGGAAATTAATAATGGCGATTTCCGTATTGATTTCTAGAAAGACATTGTCGATTTCCAGCATTCAGATAGTTGATTTGTAAAACAAGGATGCAACTTTGAGTTGTCGATTTGTAGATTTATAGATTTTTTTCCCGTCGATTTGTTGAAGAGAGAGGAAGCACAATCTTTGGAATGGATGGCCACAACGATGCTACGTGTCCAATGTTTTGAAGCCTACACTAAAAGAAGCAGAAGTGAATTGAATTCAATAATTCATTTTCTCAACCATATTTATTAAGCTTGTAAACAGATTGTTATACTGCTGAATTTATTGTAGCTAATCATTATTGATTAGAGTGTAGAAACCTCAAGGTTTATATTAATAAAATAATATATTCCTCGAATTAGTTTGTGCTCGTTTTTGATTCCGTACTTTAACGAAGAACATAAACGAATCGAAAGAAATTGTAGGTATCGTATTCAACCCCCCTTCTACAATACATTGGGACTAACAATTGATATCAGAGCTTGTTGATTGACATACAAATCGAGATCCGGAGAAAGAAACCAAATAAAAAAACTTCTTGAAATTTTTTAATTTTCAAAAATTCTAATCTTGAAATTTTTGAATCTTAAATAATTTTATTCCGCCAAGATCATGAACAACCAAAGAATTGGAAGTATCAAGGTTCTCCCATTTGATTGAGAAAATTTTAACCTATGGAAGAAAAAGATGATGTTATTCATGAAAGCATCAAATCCATTATATATTGGGATATTACTGAATGATCCTTATTTTTCTATGAAAGTAAACCCCGAAGCGACAACCGCCACTGGTGAGAGAATTCCTTCAACTTCTACTCCCAGGGATCCGTCCAAATATACGAATACTGACAAGGAGCTGATAAATCTAGAAATAAGCCTTCAACTCATAATAATGGAATTGACTAACAAAGATATGAGTCATCAACTCTTAGGAGGTAATACTACAAACAAAATGTGAGAAACCATTGAGCTGTTATTGGAAGTTACCGCTGAAGTCAAAAAAACAGAATGGATATCCTGACAACTCAATTTGAAGCGTTTAAATTATAGCCCGGAGAAACACTGTTTTCTCTCTTTGAAAGATATGTAAGACTGCTAAGTGAATCGAAATTACAGGGCAAAAATTATCTGATGCATGAGTCTAACAGGAAGTTCATGCTGACTCTACTAGTTCACTTGGAACAGAAGAACATATCCATAAGAGAAAGGCTTGACTTTATCACTATGCCCCTCGATGTGATTTATGTAAAATTGAGAACCCATGAATTGGAACAAGAGTAGGGAGCTATAATTAATGGTCTTGGTTCTGTTGATAGCAAGAGTACGTGTTGTGCAAGACATGCATGTACAATAACAAGACTAAGTCACATTGACGACCCTATGATTTAGTTGTTTGATAATTAAATTAGTATTCTGTATTATATTACTTGAGTCTGTAAAATGGTTAGAAGATTAGACTGGAGGATTTTCTGTGAACAGATTCAAGCTAAGGAATAAACCCTGAAAGATGATCAAACCATGATCATGCCTCAGAAAAAAGTGTAGAAGCTTGGAGTTGAATAAAGTTGTTCTATAAAAAATGTTCTAAGTCAAGATATCAACAAGTCACAGATCAAGTTATATCGAGAAGTCATTTGAGAAGTCCAGAATGACTTGTTAAGAAGTCCAAAATGGCTTATAGAGAAGTCTCAGAGATATCAACAAGTCAAATGAAGATGTAGAGAATTGGAGATATCGACAAGTCATTTCTGCATGTAGAGAACTCAGAGATATCGATAAGTCAAATGAAGATGTGAAGGATTCGAGATATTGACAAGTCAATTTATCATATAGAGATCTCAGAGATATCAACAAGTTAAACAAGTCAAAATGTATCGACAAGTCAAAATATGTATGAAGAGATCTCAGAGATATCGACAAGTCACTTCTATATGTAGAGATCTCAAACATATCGACAAGTCATTTCACATGCAAGGACCTAGAGACCTCGATAAGTCAAGTATACGTATAGAGAACTTAGAGATCTTGATAAGTCATTATACTTATCGAGATGTCACTTCTTCATAGAACAAACTGGAGATCTCGAAATACTCCTCAAATACAGAATGCAGACAAGTTCAAGATTCAAGATTATCAGTCAGCAAACAATTTATTCACTAGATTGAAAAGTCTACAAAGTAGCTGGAAGAATACAAGATGAAGAGCCAAGATTAACTGGACAAAGGATGGTCATAGACCTGCAAGATACTACACAGATTAGCTAAGCTAGAAATGGAAATTGAAAAAAAATTCTTTAGAAAGTAGTTTAGTACATTTTATTAGAAGTCTTTTAAACCTGTGTTGCTAGTCTATAAAGCATGTACTAGTCCTTAGTCCAGCTGTAACAAAAACAGATCTAGATTTTCTTATATTCTCTCAAGAAAGAATGTAATAACCCCAAATTTTGGAAATTTTTGAAACCCTTATGAATAGTGATTTTGCAGATTATGCTGAATGAGAAAACTTTTCATGCCACACTATGTAGGGGTTCTGTTATTGATCTTCTGGGATATTATTAGTACTCTGTGGTATATAAGTGTATGTAAAGATCGTCAGAATCCAATTCCGAACACTTTGATTTTTCCCGGAAATCCACTAGATACGGAAAGAATTGAGTATAAGGTAACATGATAAAAAGGATTTAAATTAAAGGATTATAAGAGAGGATCATAAAAGGAATATAATGTATTGAGAAAGGTTAAGGAAACCCAAGTAATAAGATCCCGGGTACGATCCCTCAAACGAGAAACGAGAACGAAAGTTAAGCGAACCGTATAACAGATCAGCGGTCATTAGGCAAACAATTAGAAGCTAATCAAAGGGATTAGTGGGGATGATGTCATCAAACTAATAGGAAGAGGAAAAAGGAGGGAGGGTGACATCACTTGATGATGTAAGCATGACATGGGGGGGAGGAAGTGTGGTTGAATGATAACCACACAAAATCAAGGTTAATTAGGTAATTAACCTAAAACAAATCAAAATTCAACCAACCAAGCCAAACATTTCATTTTTCACCAAACAAAACACCAAAATCTCTCTTTCTTCCAAGCTTGCTCTCGGCTTTTCTTCTTTTTCAAAGAAGAATTTTCAAAAATCAAGTTCCAAGCATTGTTAAATCACAAGGTAATTATCTAAGGTTCCTTGTACATAGATATGGATATCCTATAAGTTTAAGCTTCTAATTCCTTCACAATATCTTCCAATAAATCATGGAAGAAGATGGTGAATAGTGTTTTTCAAGAACTAAAATTTTTGTTCTTGAAGTTTTGTTTAGTTTAAGCTTGGATAAGGACTTTAAGGGTAATTCCAAGCCATTATCTTGATTCTCCACTCTCCAAGGAAGGTATAAACTCCAAACCCTAGCTTTAGTTTTGAGTAATTAGGAATGAATATGATTGATATAGTATATATGAAGCATGATGCTTGTTTGTTTAAAGTTTGGTTGAGTTTGTAGAGATTAGTTGGTTTTGTGGTATTTTTGGAGTTGTAAATCTTGATAATTAGTTAAAGAACTTAAATAAAGCTTTTAGTTCATGTGGGGAATAAGTATAAATTGTTAATGTTGAGTGGTTGGGGCTGTTATGATGTAGTATGGATGGAGTTTTGATTTGGTTGTGATTGTGGATTGATTGGTGGTTGAATTGGAATGGTATAAAATTGGGAAATTACGTAAACATAGCTGTCGTAATGTCCGATTTACTTTAGACTGCTTTTGTTCATAACATTAGGACCCGAGAACTCCCTGCTAGGTTTTGACCATTGCCATGTTTAGATATTTCATGTTACGAGCTTCGTTTTGATATGTGGTTCGTTTGATTCCGATGAACGGTTTAGGAGAAACGGCCGTTTTAAGTAACGATGTTTCGCGAACGAAACATTACCCCTCGCCTTACTTTGAAACATAGGTTAAAGACCTTAAAAGACTAATTGAAGTATGAAACATTTATTTAAGGTGTAATAGGCAGTTGGTAAGACACTTGCGAAAGAAT
Organism: Apium graveolens; assembly: GCF_009905375.1. Lineage (NCBI taxonomy): Eukaryota > Viridiplantae > Streptophyta > Magnoliopsida > Apiales > Apiaceae > Apium > Apium graveolens. The sequence goes on along the minus strand of NW_027418790.1, from coordinate 111,978 downwards.
CGCCTTAAAACTCGTAATGGTTAATTTATTAAAAATGGGAGAGCCGAGGGTACTCGAGCGACTTAAGTAAATCGTTAAGCGCGAAAGCGAACATTAGGACTCTAAATGGTTAAAGTCTAGTTTCTTAAGCGACCGAGGTCTAATTCCGACTTATGTTGTTGTTCATAGGTTATCGGACCCACTCTAAGCTTAAGTCTATCTGGGAGCACTCAGGCAAGTTTTCTATCCGTTATACTGTTGTTGTGATGTATACACTTGTATATGCATGATCTTGTGATAGATGCATGATGGTTAAATTAGCAAATTCTTGCGATATATTGTAACATGTGATATGGTACATATGCATGCCTGTTTAGTATTCTTGCCATATATATCTGTTGGTTCAGTTGATAATACTTATGCTAGAGAATAGCGGTAATTTGCATATACCCTTAGTATAGGGACCCAAAGATGAAAATATTTTCTAAAACCGGGAGTCGAGGATCCCGAGTAGATTTTATATATATATATATATTTATATATATATGGTTATAGTTTTCAAAACTATTAATTGAATAAGGTTTATTCGATAACTTTATATTATTTAATGAATATTATTTCGAATATTCATTCGAGGGCTTATGACTCAGCTTATTTATTTATTGAATATTATTTCGAATATTCATTCGAGGATTTATGACTCTTTTATTTTATTTAATGAATATTACTTGAATATTCATTCGAGGACTTATGACTCACTTTATATTATTTATTGAATATTATTTGAATATTCATTTGAGGACCTATGACTCCGATTATTTACTGAAATATATTCTTTATTTTATTAAAGAATAAGGTGTCGATAATCAAACTTATTTTGATTATTCAAATAAAGATAGTACTTTCGTATAAGTATATCTTTGGTTATTTAATACTCATTTCAAGTATAAGTTTTACAACATCTACTTCAATTATTATTATAAAGATTATTCTTTATGGGAATATTATTTAAATAATAATATTCAGATATTTTCTAATATTGGGACTGATTTATTAAATCAGCATCACTCCAAACATTCTTAAAAATGTTTTGCGAGTCTTCAAAGTGATTTTTAAAAGTTAGAGCGGATCCCAAAACTCATTTTTATATTTAAGATCCTCCTTTCGAAGGGGATTTAAATACTCGCTCAAAACCTGAGGGATCCGGTTCTGTGGTGTGTTTTATATTCCCAACAAGGTTGCTGTCTTGATAAAAGAATTTTGATTACTTACCCAACACTCGGGAAGTAAAATTCTTGGAACAAGTTAATCCATTAACAGGCATCGCCTGGGAAATATCGGTGAGTTTTCCTTTCCAACTAGATACGACTTCTTGGTGGAGCCGTATCAACAAGTTTCTACTTGGGGAAAGTGGGGACGAGCTTTACGTTTCAGAGTCATGGATTTCATCTGAACTAGGAGTGGCGTAAGTGGTCGAGTAGCGCCGGCCCAGCCTTATTATATTGGCCCAAATGGCCTGGAAGTTCCGCTAAGGCGGTCCATTCCTTAGGAGTTCAGTGTTTGGTTGACAAGTAAATCCGACAGGTTCTCCTCTACATGTAGAAAATGGTGGGGTTGTACTACTACGACTGATCATCGTAAGTGGTCTTCCTGGCGCGGCAAACTCCCGTAATGAGTTCATCATCCAATTGGATATTTTTGCAACACTACCCAGAGCACTTCGATAGAAAGGCTACGGTTGGGCGATTGTTGAGTGTTGGCAGGGTCAAGTTTTCAAAATGATGTTTGCATCAAATGAAGTATCTCATAACTTCATTTTATTTTGATGATATTTTAAAGATTGAATCTATTCAAGTATTATCGTGTAGTCTCATCTATGTGATGAACTTTTGAACTAATTATAACTTGAACGATGGTAGTTCAAGTAGTATTTGGAAAAGATATAAGTATATTGGAGTATCTTGTAACTTCATCTTTTAAACTTATTTCTAGTAAATGATTATCTTATGCATGTCAAAGATTTTCAGAAAAACGTTGAGACAAGGTTAGATATATGAGATCACCTTGCAACGATAGTTTTATACAATTATAAACTGGAACTCTGTGTATATTATGCATGGAAGAGGACTTCCAAGATTTTGAAAAGTATATATGTATATATACTGAATATTTTGCAACTTCATCGCATTAAGATTTCAAACTTGGTTCATTTCTTTTGACCAAGACTTTCATGAGTACTATGAGAAGGCTCATATACTGTAAATCATTATACATATTAATTTGGTGGGCTTGCTGCTCACCCTTGCTTTTTCTTTCATCACACAACAACAGATAGAAAAGATGAACAGGACCAAGCTCCCAATTCGCGAGCGGATAGGAAACGTTCCGCAGTTTCCTATAGGCGTTGATGCCGCTGTAGCTGAGGTAGGAACTACCAATAGGCTAGGCTTCAACTTTTGATGTACCAGATTTATGTATATTTATGAATTGTAATAATGGCAAAGAAATGTAAATTTATTCAGAAACCCTTTTAAGGTGTATTGGCATATATTGGTGGAATAAAATGGCTTGTGATTATTTTTGGATATTCATCTCTGAGACTATAACTTGTGGTGTGTGTGTTTATTGTGGGGTCACAGTACAGAGTAGTTGATTATTTATTAAGATTGGGTGTTATTAAGGGAAATGGAACTCGTGACAACTCGGATCCCCGACCTCGGATTTTGGGGTGTTACAAAGAAGCTGAGTTCTTATTTACTTAAGAACACATAATTTGTAGAAAAGCCAACTTAATTTAATACAAGTTAAGTGAGTTTTGAAAATACTGTGCTTGTTGATTATTTCTGTTAACACAATATCTCTGCAAACTCTAAACTGATTTGTTCACCTAAAATCCAAACAAGTTTAAAAAGGCCAAAAATCTAAGAAACACATTCACCCCCCCGTGTTGTATTCAATATCTAACAGTACGGCACTTGCAAAAACCACTGCACTTGTTGCTCGTGAACCTGAAACTTCAGAAGTTAAGGTTGCACCCTCTTCAACAATCAAGGAAATTATGGTAGGTGAAATTGCTGATGATGAGCCGGAAGATGAAAGTGAATTCTATACTTTGGAAGAACTTGAAGGGTTGAAAGATAAATCAATGACTTACATGGCTTCAAAATTTAGTCATGTTGGATTTAGAGGAAAGCTCGACTACAAGTTAAAGGGTTCATCTAGCAGATTCTAGAAAGGGAGCTATTCATCAGGGTCAAGCTCCAGAGGTGGGTACAAGTCAAGTTGGGTGGACAAACACAAAACAAGATGTTACAACTGTAATGAATTAGGGCACTTCGCATCTGAATGCAGAAATCCCATGACACCAAAAGAAAAGGATTCATGTGAAAGGAAAGAAACTTACGAAGATCCGAAGAGACAGAATGAGAAGCTGAAACAAAAGATGAATGCATATGTGGTTGAGGAGAAAGGAAGAGCATACATTATTGAATGTAAAAGCTGGGATGATACTAATTTGGATGAAGAAGAAGAGTATGTAAATCTAGCTCTTATGGCAGACTCTGTAGAGGAATCACCGCAATTATCTAAGGTTCCTGAACTTACCACTATTGCTATATATGAATCTGAATATAAATCTACTATGCATGAACTTACTTTAGAATTGTATATTGTACATACAAGCATGCTTGCATATAAACCTGAAAATGATAAGTTAGTTCTTAAAGTTAGGAATCTGACCTTAAGGAATGAAGAACTAGAATTGATTTTAGTTGCTTTAGAAGACCTTAAGCAAAAAAAATGAGTATCTAGAGAATAAGGTTAAGTGCAACACAGACATAATTATTAGAAGCCAAATTGCTGACCTGGAAAAGAAAATACAAACATTTAAGAATGCAGCTCTGACTCAGAAGGAGATAATAGATAGTCAAAGATTTAAGTCTAAGAAAGCAATATGACTTGACTACTCTAAGTTAGCAGGTAAGAAACATGTTGGTGCATCAGAGACAAAATAATTTATCCCTGAAAAGGTACCATATGTTATTAAGGATGATATATCTCCACTATTCACTGAACCTATTTCAGAAGCTTTAGATGAAGTGAGTTTGTAAATTAATGAGGTATTGATTGCTGAGGATAAGGAGAAGCTAGAGGAATCCCCTAAGACCCCTAAGGTTTCAGTTAGAAAGGAGAAATCCAAAACTGACAAAGGTAATAGGGTGGATAAACAAGGACCGAACACACTTAATAAATTAGGATCCATAGATGACTCTAAGGCTGATGAGAGTGTTAAGGTTAAGTCTAAGAAGAACATGAATGGCAATGTAGGTGTGAATAAGAAGTCTAATCTTGCAAATTTCTCATCTGCATCTAGAAAGTTTTGTAATAACTGTAATTCTGTTGTACACCTTACACATGTATGCACTAAGGTTAAAGTAGAATCTGTTGCATCTACTAGTATGCTTGCCATGCCTAATATTCCTAGTTTTCATGAGCCCTGTGGCATAGCTGGTTGTATGCTATGTGCATTTGTTAGCATGTCTGAGTAATTTAAAGCTTTTTATGCAACTGCTAGCACTTGCACTGACACTAAGACAATCATGAGTAATGAGCACACACAGGCAACGACCGTAGCACCTCCTAAAGCTGGGAAGGTTGCACCTGTCTCTAAGTCTGACAACATAGATATTTAGACTAACACTGAAAAGGAAACAATCAAAGTGAAAGCTAAACCTGTTAAGGTTACATCAAATGTTGATCATGTTTCAACCCCTAAACCTTCAGGACCCAAGCAAGCTTGGGTACCAAAGTCTTCTTAATTAATCTGTGTTCGTAGGGTAAGGTACGAAAGGAAAAGATCATATGGATTCTGGATAGTGGGTGTTCTAGACACATGACAGGTGAAAACCCTTACTTACAGGTGTGGTTGAGAAAGTTGTCCCTATGTTTACCTTTGGAGATGAAAATAAAGGATTTACTACATGATATGGAAATTTGGAAACTGGGAATGTCATCATTGAAAACATTTCTCTTGTGGAAGGATTAAAGCATAATCTTCTGAGCGTAATTCAATTTTGTGACAAGGGATACAATGTTAATTTTAGACCAAAAAGGTGTTTGATCTCACTTAGGAAAGATGAGAAGTTTGTTTTGCAAGGAGTAAGAAAAGGTAATCTGTTTATAGCTGACTTGAGTTCTATATGTGATGGGGTGATAAGGTGTTTCTACAACAAACTTTCATCAGAACAAAGTTGGTTATGGCACAAGCTCTTGCACTTGTTTTTCAAGATAATGAACTCACTGGTAAAAAGGGAGTTGGTGAGAGGTTTACCACAGATGGAATTCTGTCAAGGACTCCGTGAAGCATGTAAAAAAGGGAGGTCAAAAAAAGCATCACACAGAAGCAAGAAAATGACAAGCATAATTGAACCTCTTCAGTTAATTCACATGGATTTATTTGGTCCAGTGAATCTGCTATCACTATCAAGAAAGAAATATGCTTTAGTGATAGTCGATGACTACTCCAAGTACACATGGGTGTTGTTCTTACAATACCACATGAAGCACCACATATGATTGTTGATCACATAAAGAAGATTAAGATGAAATCGAAACTACCTGTCAGAAAGATCAGACCACATAATGGAACAGAATTCAAGAATGCATTTCTTAGTGAATTCTTCAATTCTGTACAAAGAAGGTATTTCGAGACAATATTCAGCTCCAAGAACTCCACATCAAAAATGGAGTAGTAGAAGGAAGAATAGCACTTTGGTTGAAGCAGCAAGGACAATGCTAAGTGAATAAAGACTTTCTATCTACTTCTGGGCTGAAGCATTCAACACAACATATTACACTCAGAATTGTACCATGATTACTAAAGATCATGACAAGACTCCTTATGAGATCATGGCTGAAAAAAGACCAACACTGAAATACTTTCATGTATTTTGAGCTAAATGTTTTGTGTTTAAAGAAAGAAATGAGCATCTGGGAAAGTTTGATGCTAAAGCAGAAGAAGGCATATTTCTTGGCTACTTCCTGAAATCTAAAGCATATAGGGTTTATGTGATTGCTGATTAGAAGGTTATTGAAAGCCTTAATATAAAGTTCAACGACACGAAGTTTGCAAGCCTGCAAAGAGAAAAGGATTTTGAATCTCTAGAATTTGAGAATCTTTCAGTGATCCTTTATATGAAGACAAACCCGAGGTTGTTCATGTTTTACCTACTGTACGTGGAAATAATGATCCTGAATCAAGTGGTAGCGGTAGTGGTAATGCAAATCATACAGAAAGCCCTACAAGAACCACTCCATACAGATCAGGATCATCACGTCATGGCGGCAACAACTCAGGGGGAGCAGGAAGAGGATCTAAAGTTCAAACTCAAGATAATGTTGAACAAGGGGGAAATATCAAGATCTTATCTGCCAAGATGAACTGTATGAAATAGAGACCATCCTATTGAGTTGATCATTGGTGATCCTGACACAGGAGTGAGAACTAGATGTGCCACACAGAATGAATGTCATTTATCAGGGTTTCTTTCAAAATTAGAGCCTAAAAAGTGGATGAGCCACTTGAAGATCCATATTGGGTTATTGCTATGCAAGAAGAAATCAATTAGTTTGAGAGGCAGAAAGTTTGGAATCTAGTACCCCTACCTAAAGGCAAAACAGTGATTGACACTAAGTTGGTATTCAGAAACAAATTGGATGAAGACGGAATTATAACGAGAAACAAAGCCAGACTGGTAGCTAAAGATTACTCTCAAGAAGAAGGTATAGATTATGATGAAACCTATGCTCTAGTAGCTAGGCTTGAGGCAATCAGGATGTTTCTGGAATTCGCAGCACATTCATACTTCAAAGTTTATTGGATGTATGAAAAGTGCATCCCTAATTTGGGAGTTAGAAAAAGAAGTTTATGTGGAACAACCTCCAGGTTTTTAAGATCTAAATCTGGTGGACTTTGTATACTTTTAATTCAAAGCTCTCTATGGACTCAAGCAAGCACCAAGGATATGGTATGACACTCTCTCAGAATTTCTACTTGAAAATGGTTTTACTAGAGGTGTTATAGATAAAACTCTGTTTCATAAAATGCATAAAACTGATATGATATTATTGCAAGTATATGTTGACGATATTATATTTGGTTGTACTAAGGATGATCTTTGTAAGAGATTTTCTAAGCTAATGCAGAGTAAGTATGAAATGAGCATGATGAGAGAGTTGAACTACTTTTTTGGATTAGAAGTGAATCAAAGAAAATATGGAATATTCATTTGTCAATCCAAATATATTAGAGAACTTCTCAAGAAGTACAATCTGAAGGCTCCAGCAAAGACTCCAATACCAACAGCCACTAAGCTTGATCATGACAAAATCGGTAAGAAGGTTGACATCACAAGCTATAGAGGTATGATCGGCTCATTATTATATTTTACAACAAGTAGGCTAGATATTATGTTTGCAACATGCTTATGTGCTAGGTTTCAAACTGACCCCAAAGAGTCTCACCTTGTAGCTGTTAAATAGATTTTTAGGTATCTTCAGGGAACTCCAAATCTTGGTATTTGGTACCCTAAATGTACATGTTTTGACCTTGTTGGCTATACAGATTCAGATTTTGCTGATCGTAAGATTGATCGGAAGAGTACTTCAGGAAGCTGTCAGTTTCTTGGAAATAGGTTGGTATTCTGGCATAGCAAGAAGTATCACTCAGTATCCACATCAACTGTTGAAGATGAATATAGCGCTGCTAGAAGCTATTGTGCTCAAATCTTGTGGATGAGGAATCAACTCCAGGATTATTGGTCTGTTGATGTCAAATATTCCAAAATTTTGTGACAACACTAGTGCCATAGCAATCTCCAACAACTCGGTTCAGTACTCGATAGTCAAGCACATTGATATCATGTATCATTTTATCAGATAGCATGTCACAAATGGTACCGTGGAATTACATTTTGTACCCACAGAGCATCAAATTGCAGACATCTTCACAAAACCGCTTGATGAATCCACTTTCTCTAACTTGGTTAGTGAACTTAGGATGTTCAATCTTTCTAATTAATCTAATTAAGAGTCAAAAACTATAACTTGTTTTGAATAAATTCACTTGTTAATTAATGTCAATATTTTTAGGACTTGTGAATTTATTTACCAGTATTCAATTCCTGTACTTTAAATACTTGTGTGCTTGTATCTAATCGATAAATATTTAAGCAAATTAATATTCTCAATTTAGTTGAAAGTTGTTGATAATTAAATCATGAGTAAACTAAATAGAAGCACAATTTAAATCATAAAAATTATGATATTGTCAATTAAATGATGAGTGTTATAATTTTATGATAAATAAAATTATGAGATGATTAATTCAGTGAATTGTTAAAATTATTCAATATTTCATATTATCCACTTGCATTAAATCTTCATATTTTGTATGCATATGTGATATTTTACAAGTTGATTTCTGAAAATCGACATGAAAATCGGCAACATTAAATTGTGGAAATCGATAGAGGTTTTGGCTTCAATTTTCTGAAAATCGACAAACTGAATAATCCAATTTTCTATTATCAGTTAGTAGAAAATTCAAGTCCTTTTATTAATGTTGATTAGTACGAATTCACAGCAAAAATAAAATATAAAATCTAGAAATCAACAAGGTTTCTTCTAATTGTCGATTAATAGACCTTTAGTATTATTTTTGATTTTATTGTTATGTCGATTAATACCTCCGTTTTTCACAATCTGTTGTGTTGATTAGTAGTTTAATTCTGCCATTTTTCACACCTTGTCTTGTCGATTAATAGAACTAGGACTTAACGGTTCTTTTACTATCATCTTCACTGTCGATTTACACAATACACACAAGCATATTCACCATTGTTGGACTTGAGGGGTAAAAACTTTTATTGGCTATTACTATACTGAAACTCTACCCAAATTTTGTTTTGACCTTAAATTTTTGAAGCCCATTACGTACTCTATCTTTGGGTCGTAGTTTCATTTAATTTGACCGAGTATTTTTGGAGGTCTAGTTTTGGACCTATTCGAACTTTGGCTTGAGTTTTGGACCCCAATTACTAGTTGTTTATTTGATTCAATCTCGTGCCTACATAGAAAATTTAACTTACTTGAACATACTTGAATTTGATTTAGATCAGTGAAGTTTGATTTTTTAAGTGTTTGATTTTGTCATTGTGTAGTTGTGTAGATACAAATTTCGTACGAATGATTACAAATTGATTGCCAATCATTTTTTTTAAAAGGTAAAATTTTGTAATTAAGCTAACAAATTATGTGTCCATTTTAGATAGTGGTTGTACTAAGCATGGGCATTTTTATTATTAGGTACGTTATCTGAATCAGCATTCGCATGAGCACAACTTTAACTACCCATATGAAATTAAATATTGATTTGCTTCATTTTGTACAATATCAGTCTCATGTTGCTAACAATGGAGATAATTTTGGCATTGAGTTTTCTGTGGGTAATGAACTAATTAGACTTTCAGAAGACGATCTCAATGAATATTTTAACTTCTCGAGAGGTCCTCATGTTGAGCCACCTACTGATGTGGAGCTGCTTAGCTTCTTCCAAGGGATTTAGCTACATTATAAAATGGACAAATTATAAGGATATTCTCTAAGAATACTTTGCCTAAGGAGTGGAACTTATTATTTACAATCATATCATACTCTTTAGGACCAAAGATATGATGCTTTTCAAGTTTGGCTACAATGGTTCAACAATTTGGTGTTGTTGTCACTCAAAAACTGAACATCAATTATGGATGATTAATCATGCAAAGAATTCAAGAACATCTTGCTACAAATGTACCCTACATAATCTATCAAAGGTTCCTTCAAATTGCTCTTTCCAAGAAGCTAACATTAGAATAACTGGCAGTCTTTGCTGAAACCAATCTTGATGAGTCACCAATTCAAAATGCATCCACCATAATGATACTCATGAATGATACCAGGTATAAGAATCAGACCAATGTAGTTCTAACTGAACATCTGCAGACTATATTTACTTTGATTGCACAACAAGTCCAAGATGAAGATCAAGAGATCCAAGCCCAACAAGATGAGGATGCTGAAGGAATACCAATGCAAGAAGCATTTATTCAAGATCGGAATGTGGAACCTATACAACCAGATATTGAACCCGATCACATCAATCCATAAGAAGTCCCTGATCCATAGATGGTACCACAACCAGAAGTTGAAAATGTTTACATACCATCTCTCTTTCTCTCTCTCTCTCTCTCTCTCTCTCCAGGTAATACTTCTGATACCTTTACTAGTTTGTTGGATTTCCAAGATATGTATGTATATATATATGAATACACAATCTTTTACATAACTGCTCATGACAGATTTTAGGGGGGATACTAGATATGAAATCCCACATGCTCAAAATATATCCTTATAATAAAACACTGAAACACTTCTCCACTCCTTACAATCCCTGGTGCATAATGAACTATTACATTCTGTTAGTGTTGAGGGAGAAAATGCAGACACTGTAGTAAATAAGGATGATGTAATGAGAGAACCCATATCTCCGTCTCTTCTCAAAGAAGAAGTATCCTAGAGATAACTACCAGCCTTCTTACATCTTCCTAAAAGGATGTACAGGCTGAAAAGGCATATGAACAGTTAGTAGATTCATCTCCTCAATAAGATGAATCTATTAAAATTCGCTAATCGGCCATGGCATCTGAAAGAGTGTCACCACCTTCATCCATAACTCTTATTGCTCAAAGTGAGGTTGCACACACTCAGGAAGCATTGACGGGGACATCTAATGGTGTCGTTAATTCAGTGAAATTATTACCTTCACAGGTGTTAAGAGAGGGTGTTGTTATTACTACCACTGATAGTACATCACCTACCTTCCCATGACAAACTACCCTAGATGGATCTGCGGATAGGGGACTTGACATAAGTGCAAGTCGGAAAACCATTGGTGATGAATCAGTTTTATCTGATGAGCTTAAGGGGAAAGTGTCTTCATCAACACTAGAGAGAACTGAGGCACATATTTCAAATGTGACGGCCTCAGTTACTCCTACGGGGATTCCAACCTTGGCTGAATCATCTTTCGATGAGAGGCAACTTGTCTTAGGTAAGGATGAGGATTTGTGAAACCCCATAGCACCATTGGTGACCTCCTCAAGGATGGCTCCAGTGATTTCTTCTACTGGTATATCTATTCTAAGGAGCTGTGAGCGGAGTGAAACACTACCTGAGAGGTTGAGTGATACCCGTGAACCTAAGCTGAGTGGAAGAGTGCAGAGAGAAACACTTGGTGAGCAGCCTAGTGAGACACCCACCATCCAAACATCACCAAAACTGATATGTCACAATATGTTCTCAAATCTGATGTAGAAGTAATGTTTATTGAAAATCAAGAAAAATTCCTTAGAATGATTCAATAATGAGATGAAGATATGCATCGCAACATTCAGCGGATTCATTTGGAACATGAGAAGGACATAGATGATCTCAAGATTAAACACAAAAATAAGATGGAGAAGATCAACTAGAAGTTGGACATAGCAATGGCGCAGATGAAAACAACACAGGGTGCAATATATCAAATATGGCTAAATACTATGGCCAGTGACTTGATCTTGTTGAAAAAAAATTCAATCTCAATCAATCCCTGCTCTGATTCAGAAGAATAACCCAACTAAGGGGGTAGAAAAAGGAAGTTGCTAAAGAAAAAGTAGCTCAAGAGGTTCAGAAGGAGGTAGAAATCACTCAAGATGTTCAAGTTCAGAAGGATCAGTTCTTGGAAAAAGAAACCATGGTCGAAGCTGTAAAATAGTTTGTTGAGTATGTTGCTCCTGTTATTCAATAATTAATGGATAAAGAAGATGTGGTAGGGATGAAGGAAGCTGAAGCTGCAAGTATGCCTGAAATTTAATTCAGTGATCTATTGACATACACTTCGGTTGAAGAAATTGAAGAGGAAACAGTGAGGGAGGAAGCAACTGAGGTTTGGCTGAAGAAGGAAGTAGAAGATGACTTATGGAAGAGCTTAGAAACAGAGAAAGATAAAGCACCTCGGGGGGAAACAAAAATTGAAGGAGGGTCATTTAAGTGAGATACTTAAACAACAAAAGAAACTTTTAACATATGTATTTCCTTTCAACATGGTAGATGAAGAAGAAATAGAAGAAGGATAGATAATTGAGAAAGATGCTCTTGTTGGATTTGAACCATCCTTTGGTCTGAATGAAGTGGAATCTAAAGTCACTGAGGATGAAGAATTTGGGGATGAAGATACATTTTTAGATGACACTAAACTATGGCACTGAAATCATCAACCACACTTTTGCTGAAGCTCATGACTCAATCATGAGGATGAGGGAAAGAATTTAAAGAGCGTTGGTGAGGAAGTCAACCATAGAAGAAAGAGAGAAAACTTTGAAGGCAACCAGACAAGGTAGCAAGTAGGAAGGAAGAAAGAAGAAGATGGACAAACCGACAATATATCTTTAGAATGATAATGGGAACAAGCTTTTTTTAAACATCTTAGAGGACTTAAAAAATTGGTATTATAATATTCATGAATTCTATCATGAGTTTAGTCGAGTGATCACCAATGTGACAGTAACATGTCTCCCAAGTGGTTGGAGAATTTGTGTAAATCACTAATCAGGAAACTTAATGAAGATAGCCTCTACATTTTTAAAGAAGATGAACATGATTGAGCTCTTTGTTCTAACTAATAAGATTCCAGTCTCCAAGACCAACACACTACCAAATGAATATCTCAGAGATAAAATCTTTCAAACCATCAAAGATGTGTCTCCTCATGCATTTGAGAAACCTAAGGTGATCAAGATCTTCAGAGAAAATACAATGCATAATCTGACCTTGACAGATGCAAGTCTGAAGAGAGTGTAATACCAAAATCTATCATTTCTGAAAAGTAGGTTGAAGAGTGTCAGAGGAGAAATAACCTTTGAAGGAGTAAGAAGATCTGACGCAGATATAGTTGCTTCTGAGATTCTTTATGCCTATAGACTGAATATTAAGATATTGTATGATGAGGAAAGAGACATGAGAAGGGTCACAAGGGAATACTATCAGAAAGTTCATGTGGGTGACAAAGCTGAGATTAACTTAATGAGAGATAATGAACCTCTCATCTGCAAAGATCAAGATGGTCAGATGGATTTTAAAATAAATGATAGCAAGATAAAAATCTCAGACTTCAGGTTGAGCAATTCATGGTCTATCAATCAAGTACTAATCAAAGTCAAAATATCAACTTATAAAGAAGATAAACTTGCATTGAAGCCAATAATATCAGCCTACAAGGAAATGTTGGAAGAAGAAATAATCTACATGTTATTCCCTAACAATCTAACAACTAGAATTATAGAAGGGGGGGTTGAATGTAATTCTTGGTTTTTTTTATTTCAAGAACTTCTTCACTATATTATATAACTGTGATTGAATATGTTAAGTGCTAGATAATAGAAATTGAAGTATTCGAACCACAAAGTACTAAACACACAATGTTTAAAACTTTCTGATGGATTTATTGTTTCCACCAGAGATATATATTGCTGAAGATCTCTGTGATGCTGTAAAGCACACATCTGCTTATAAGAGAAAATTATAGAAGAAAGAACTCGAAATTCTTGATTGATCTAGCTTTTTCTATTTCTGAGTTCTCTCTAATGCTCAACTAATATTCTCAATACTTCATTCTACTTGCTACTTCTTGGTTTATATATTACCAAGTTACATGTTAAAAAGACAAACAAATAAAGCAAAACTTTCTATGTCTAATCACATGTTTCTTAATTCCTCTATCCAGCATCTTTGCATTTCTCCAAATTAGCATGAAAATGGAAATGCTTCTTGATCTTCATAATCCTGATTATAGGCTACCACATTCCTTTTGTGTATAATCAACCCATGTGACTGTCAAGTCACTATCAACTCCTATTTGAAATTCATCATCCGTCGAGACTCAGTTGGATCATCCGTCGAAATATGATTTGGGTCATCGGTCAAAACCTTGTGAAGAACATCCGTTGAAAGTATCTTCATGGCAGTTAATTCTATTTCACTTATGCACGATTACAAGGCATCTAATATTTATAATTAGACAACCTATCTTGCATATCAATCTAGTAGTCAACATGACTTAGAATATCCAATAACTTCTAATTCTTTAAGGCATTACAATACACGAAAATGTGCTACAAAGACTTATTAATACATAAGCTACTCTTTTAACGGATGACTGTTAGGCTCATCTGTTGAAAGCTATAAATACTTAAACATATCTATTAAGGTGTTTTGACAACTTATCATTAAGCCTACAATATATTCCTAACAATATCCCCCAAATTATGTCTACTAGAATTGTAGGCATAAATTTAGAGGGACTTGATGATAACAAAACCCCTCTTACAACATATTCATTCAATGGCTGATTTAATGATAAGTGTTGCAAATATTATTTGAAATTGACAAAAGAAAGTTCACACAAGTCTTACAGCTTTGTTCAAGGTGCTCCTCTAGTATGAGCAAATTAGTCTTTTCTCCTTGAATGTCTGGTCCTCTTTCCAAGCTTTTCATTGTTCTCTTCAATCTGGAGTTGAAGTTGTCTGTAGAACTCAGCTTCATCTTCATTGGATAAATCCAGCATCTCTTGCATTTCATTTAGAGTTTCATTACTTAATATCTTTAGTTGGTCCTCCAGTCTGAAGAATCTTCTGGTGTTCCTTTCATCCTTGAACTCCATCAACCAGTAGGACTTCAAGTGCACTCTTCTTCCAGTGTAAGGAATAGTTAAGATTCTTGGAAGTACACTTGGATCTCTCCAGCTTTGCCTTATTTGCTGAATTTTATTAAGTATCTCTGTTTTGGCCACCTTGGTGAATCCAAAATCTTTCTTGATTACAGAGAATATCTTTATGAAGACAGTGTAGCCTTCATTGAGAATCCTATAAAGAGGCCAAGTAAATTCATTGCCACCCTTGTACTTGAACACCAGTCTATCAGGAAGTCTGTTGTGGACATCAATAGCTCTCACTTCATCCATCTCATCCAGGTAGAGATTGATGTCTAAGAACTCCTTAATGTCACAAATGAATAGTTGATTTCCTTTGTTGATTGTAGGCTTGGGCTTGGGTAGTGTTTTGGATTTGAATGGAACTGACTTGACTGGCTTGCTTGGTTTTGACTTTCTTCTTTTAGCTGAGATAGTTGGAATTGGGAAGTTTAGATCAGGGATAGGTAGGCTTTCCCGGTCTATTGTAACATCCTTTGGAATTATTGGCTCACCATAAAAATTCACATCTGGATAGACTTTGGTTTCATCTTGCTCCATTATGGGCAAGGCTGATTGATTTGTAGTGGTTGACTGGGTAGGCTCAAGTTCATCATCTTCTTCTCCAAAATCCAGCTTCCTTTTGGCTGTTTCCTTTCTCAAACTTTTTCCATTGGCTCATATAGTTTCTCAGTTTCAGTGATAGTAGCGGGCTTCTCAGCTTCTGATTTGGTAGCAATCTTTTCAACCTTTTCTTAGCTTCTAAGGCAGCCTGCCTTTTCTGATTCTTAAGTCTCATCTTTTCTTCTCTTTTAGCTTCTGCAAATTATGGATGTCCAGATATCACACAAATTTTTTTACCATGTCTGTAGACTTTGGCTATCCTCTTCTTAAAAACTGAATCTCTAAGATCTTTGATGTGAGCAATAGAATGACCAAGCAGTTTCTTTTCATCTGGCTGAGGAGTTGCATAGACTAGGTCCAAAGGATTCTTGGTAGATTATTTTGAAGAATGTTTCTTGGGCTTCAAGATCACATTGGCCTTTGGTTGTCTTCTAGAAGAGGTTTGACCTCTCTCCATGTTCCTCAAGCTCATTTCACTGATAGGGAATTGTCTCAATTGTGTGAAGTGTTTCACAAATTTATCTTGCTTTGTAATTAGACCAAAAACCTTTTCAATACTTCATCAATTTGCTTCATTTGTTCATCCAACCTGAGCTCAGCTGCTGCAATATTGATCAAGTCAAAACTATCCAGAACTGGTGGCTTAGAGAAAGTAATTGTTGGAACAATCACTTTGCTGACTTGAATATGCACATCCTTCCCCCCTCACTACCGTGGGTAAGTGCATCTTTCTTCCCCTTACTGACTGGGATAATTGCATATTTCTCCCCCTTTTTGTTAGCATCAAGGCAGCGGTTGAAGTTTTAGCAGCCACCAATTTATGAAGAAGAAGTGTCTGATGAACTTGGTTGATCTGTATTTTGGTGATTGAAGTTTTTAGTGCTTTCAGCCTAGTGTCCAAAAAATCAACCTTGCTACTTAAGTCAGAATCCTTCCTGAGTTGCCTGTTAATTTCTTTCATTATAATGTCAGGAAGTTTAGACCCTAGCTTTTCAGTGATGTCCTTCTTGACTTGTTCAATGTCTGTCTTGATTTCAGTCACATCTTCACTCAGTTTTAGAGATTGAATCTTCTGCAGTTGTAGGGACTCAATATGTGCTTGGAGAAGACTTTTGGTGTTGGCATCTGTACTGGATTGAAGAGCTGTCTGAGTTTGATGGATAAGCTTGAAAATAGTTTATTTGAAATGATGGTCAATACAGTATTTGCTAAAAATTCAGCCTGGAGTGTCTGTGCTTGATCTAGGACAGAAGTGTTTAGCTCACTTACCTGAGGGACCTTCATGATTGGCAAGTAAATGAGGGGAACCTCAATGTGGTGATTTGTCCTATTTAAGCCAAAAATAACTCTCCTCTCTTGAACCCAACAATCAAGCTTGTTGGTTGGGTTCTCAATTACAAGATCTTCAGAAACAAAGTTAGCTGGCAACATCAAGAATCTAGCATAATATATATTCTTAGACCTTTTCTTAATGTCTCGTAGTTTGTACCCTAGCTCATACATTACAGAATTACTGAAATTGAAATACTTATCACTCAGAAGCATGTAAAGCATGTAAATAATAGAATAGCTAACAATATCAAAATACTAATCTTTCCAGAAAATGCATTAACAAAAGAATCACAGAGAAAGCTCCACTCTATCCTAAGGCCCATTCTCCTAACCTCACCTAACTTGGTGGGATTGATAGAATAACCCATAGAAGTAAGCATGTTGCTCACCTCTGTGTCTGTGTGTGGAACAAGAGTGTTATTTTTAGGCAGTTTAAAGCATGCTTGTAGTGTATCACAGTTAATATAGTGGTCCTTACCTTTGAGAGATAAGGGAATAGTCTTATCTTTTGAGTTAAACATGGCAGTAGTCCAAATATCCTCAACAACTTCATAATAGATGACCGGAGATTCAAGCATAACATAACTCAGTTTGCAGCCTCGAATGAAGTCCATCATTTTGTGATAGCCCTAAAAAGCGGCAATCTCCTTGTTCACCAATGCTACAAAGTTGTTATTTTCATATACAAATCCATATTGAGACATAAATTTTGACTACTGGTGCCATTGTTGTGATTGAAAGTAGTTACAGAAAAAGGGATTTTTGCTTTGGAGACGAAGAGTGTTAGTAGAAATTGCTTTGAGAAAAATAAAAGTAAAATAGAAAATGAAATGGGGCTTTTATACTTTCTCAGAAATAAACAAGTAAAAATTAAAAATTAAAATAAAGTACTTAAAGAAATTTGCCCAAAATAGCCGTTTAAAATAAAATAAACTGTATAAATTCTAAAGATTATCCATTAAGATAGACTTACAGACTATAAATAAATTCGACAGATAAGGAATATAATTAACGATTATGATTCAAGCAATTTGACGGATGAAGATTAAACAAATATCCGCCGAGTTAAAAAGTGCCCAGAATAATATTTGATTTTTCAACAGATAATAAAATTCAACGGATATTCATTTTCGACGGATAATGAACATCTGTCGAGATGTAAATTTTGACATAGCCAAAATTTCATTCTTGACAAGAAAAATCAAATTTGATTCTGGCTGCATTTCGAATTGCTTAGACATCAAAACAAATTAGGAGTAACTAAACATATCTAACTCACTTACCAACCTAGTAAAGGTGGACTCATCAAGTGGCTTGGTAAAGATGTCTGCAAGTTGTTTCTCACTTGGAACAAAATGAAGTTCCACAGTACCATTTATGACATGTTCTCTAATAAAGTGGTACTTGATGATAATGTGCTTTGTCCTTGAATGCTGCACATAATTCTCAGTAATAGCAATGACACTTGTGTTCTCACAGAAGATTGGAATCTTGTCCACTTGTAGACCATAATCCAATAATTGATTTTTCATCCATAAAATATGTGCACAGCAATGTTAAGTGGCTTTAATGTATACTTATTATGTCTAATAAAGGCTTGAATTGACATTTTGTACTCAAGTTATTTATGGTTTTGATGTGTTTTGTAGTGTTTTTGTATTTCAGGCTTATATCAGGAACTCAGGTGAATTGGTATTGATTTGATGTTAATTTGATGTTAGGAATGTGACAAGAAGATTGCTTGTGAAAAGACCAACTCAGAACAACAAGAAAATCAGAAGTTAGGATTTTCTCCAGAGAGTCAGCGCGCCCGTGTAATGGAAGCGCGCGGCCGCGCCAGGATTACAAAAGTACAGCGCGCCCGCACTGGTGAAGCGCGCGGCCGAGCCGGGTCGAATTTTAGGAGTCCAGTTTCTACTTTGATTTTGATACGAAAGACTTCTAATCTGTATGGGCTGCTATATATATACATAACTTATGATAGTTTTTCATAACAAGACGTACCAGAGCTTAGGGAGAAGGCATAAGAAGACCATAGAGCACAAATCAACCTAGGCGAAGAGGATCTAGTTTATTCTTATGATTCTTTGTTTTAAGTTGTAACTTTGGATGCTAGTTTTTTTACTTGTGAACCTATACTCTTGTTCCGTACTAGGTTTTATTATTTATTCAGTATAAAGACTACGTTTATTATACCATGCTTTTATTGGAACCCACGTTGATGATGAGTCCGATTATGGGCTAATCATTATCGTGGGGTTCTAACGGATTTACTTATGGATTTCTTTAGTTAATTTGTTTCGATGCCTTAGTGTGTGGTGATTGTATGATATCCTAGTATTGGTGTTGTTTATTCATCTTATGAGCGTCGCGAACTTATAAGATAGCGTGTTAATCTCTAATGAAGCGAAAGTGAATTTAGGGGTTTAGAACTTGCCATGCTAGCATAGGTTCATGTATTTGTTATGCATGATCCGTAGGTAATTTTAACCATCTTACTTGCCCTATATAATCAAGATAGATAACTTGTGCTTTAAACCGTTATGTTGTCAAATTCTATAGACATATAGGTTCTCAATATTATTGGTGTATATTTAGCTTCTATCTCTTTTGTGGTTGTCTAGTAGTAGGTTATTCATACAACGAAAGTTGGCGTTTACTAGTTTCGTGTTATCTGATTAGTATCATTACCATTGCATGCTAAGGTTAAGAATGAAAAGGCTATTGAATGAAATATTTAATGAAGTTAGAATCCCATGTTTGTGTCATATAGTATTCAACTCTTTTAATTCTCTTAGTGAATGTTCTTAGTATAATCTCTTAGTTAAGCGTAGTTAAATAAACCTCAATTTGTTATTCGTCTTAGCATTGGATAATAACCATACCATTGTTGCATAAGTACATTGATTAAAATTAACTAAACCAGTCTCTGTGGGATCGAACTAGAATTAATTCTTTATTACTTGCGATCGCGTATACTTGTGTGAATATTAGCGCGTGTTTTAGCTCTAACAAGTTTTTGGCGCCGCTGCCGGGGACTCCTGGTTAATTTTTAGTTTATGTGTTTGTCATCAGTGGTCGTTAAAGTTCATTGACTCGGGTATTGTTACTTATTTCCTTGTCGTGTTTCAGGTACTCTAGCGAGCGTGTATGCATACGCGTTCTTGTTCTCGTAAAAGAACACTGGATCAGGATGAGGAAGAAGTTGTAGTAGCTAATGAAGTTTTCGAGGAAGTTCTTGTCGAGGAGAAAGTTGAAAAAGAAGCACTTATTGCAATGGGAGAACCAGAAGCGAATCTGAAGCCTTTGATGGATTACTCTCAACCGAAGATTAATGATATTCAGTCTAGCATTGTTCGACCAGCCATTCTCGGCTAATACCTTTAAGATCAAGTCGAGCACGATTCAGATGATACAAAACTTAGTTCTGTTTGGGGGTTCTCCAACAGAAGACCCCAACATGCACATCAAAGATTTCATCGAGATCTGCGACACTTTCAAGTTCAATGAAGCATCTAAAGATGCTATTAAGTTGAGGCTTTTCCCATTCTCTCTGCGAGATAAAGCTAAGTGTTGGTTACATTCTCTACCACCAGGGTCTATCACCAAATAGGAGGATCTTGCTCAAAAGTTCTTAACTAAATTCTTTCCTATGGCAAAGACTGCGGCAATCAGAAATACACTTACTCAATTTGCTCATCACTCTGGAGAATCTTTATGTGAGGCATGGGATCGCTACAAAGAGATGCTTAGAAAGTTTCCTCACCATGGGATGCCTGACTGGATGATCATTAACTACTTTTATAATGGTTTGGGTGCTACTTCTAGACCCACGCTTGATGCAGCATTAGGAGGAGCCTTGTGGGCTAAAAGATATGATGAAGCTTATGAATTGATTGAACTGATGGCTGCAAATGAATACTAGAATCCTACTCAGAGACTATCTCAAGGCAAGGTAGTATGAATTCTGGAGTTAGATGCAGCTACTGCTATAGCTGCTATGCTTAAGGCTTTGACGATGAAGGTGGATTCTTTGGCTAATTATGGAGTTAATCAGATCACTAGTGTTTGTGAGCTTTGTGTTGGTGCCCATGAGATGGAGCAATATGCTATTTCTAGTGAATCAGCTCAGTTTGTGAGCAACTTTCATAGGTCGCAATAGCCTGTGCCAGCCACCTATCATCCTAACAACCGTAATCATCCTAACTTTAGTTGGAGCAATTCTCAGAATGCGGTTCAACAATCTTATCAGCAGTATCCAGAAAAGCAGTACAACCCTCCTGGTTTTTAGCAACCGTAATACGCACCTAGGAAACAGCTCCAGCTGCAACAGTCTAATGAAAAATCTGAATTAGAGAAGTTGAGGCTCATGTGCAAGAGCCAAGAGGTTTCTATCAAGACCTTGGAAAATCAAATTGGACAAATTTTCAATGACTTGCTAAATCGTCAACCTGGTACACTCCCTAGTGACACTGAAGTACCAGGAAAGAGGGAAGCTAGGGAGCAGGTAAAGGCAATTATATTGAGGTCTGGGAAGGTTGCAAATCCCGAACACTCTTAAGTTTCGGATGAAGAAGCTGTGGCTGAAGAAGAAGTGCCGAAGGAAGCTGAAGTGGAACGAAGGAAGACTAATGTTGAACACACTCCTCCTGAGGGTAATACAGGGGAGAAGCAGATATATCCTCCACCTCCTTGTCCTAAGAGGCTGTAGAAGGAAAAGCTGGATAAGCAGTTTGAGAAGTTTCTAGAGGTGTTCAAAAAACTTCATATCAACATACCTTTCGCTGAAGCTCTTAAACAGATGCCTAGTTATGCGAAGTTTATGAAAGGTATTCTTTCTCGGAAGGTGAAGTTTGATGACTTAGAGATCGTTGCTCTCACGGAGGAATGCGGTGTTATGCTGCAACAGAAGTTACCTCTGAAGCTCAAAGATCCTGGAAGCTTCACTATTCCTTGCACCATTGGAAAAGTGTCATTTGATAAATGCTTATATGACTTGGGAGCTAGCATCAATATGATGCCCTTGTCAATCTTCAAGAAGTTGGACTTACCTGATCCAAAGCCTACTTATATGACCTCGTAGTTGGTCGATTGTTCTATTACATAGCCACGAGGCATTGTGGAGGATGTTTTGGTCAAGGTGGATAAACTCATATTTCCTGCTAATTTTGTAATTCTTGATTTCGAGGAAGATAAGAAGATTTCCATAATCTTGGGAAGACCATTCTTGGCTACTGGTCGAACCTTGATTGATGTGCAGAAGGGTGAGCTTACTATGCGAGTATTGGATCAGGATGTGACTTTTAATATGTTCAATGCCATGAAATTCCCCACTGAAAATGAGGAGTGCTTAAAAGTGGAGTTGGTCAATTCTATGGTTACTGCAAAACTTGATCAATTGCTAAGATCTGATGCCTTAGAGAAGGCCTTGTTGGGGAATTTAGATAGTAAAGATGACGAAGGTGATGAGCAGTTGTAATATTTGAATGCTTCTCCCTGGAAGCAACCCTTCTTATTGCATGCATAAAATTCTGCTAGAGGAAGGTAGCAAGCCTACTGTTGAGCAACATAGGTTGTGAAGAAGGAAATTCTTAAATGGCTAGATGCATGGATCATCTATCCCATTTCTGATATTTCTTGGGTGAGTCCAATTCAGTGTATGCTAAAGAAAGGAGGTATCACCGTTGTTGCTAATGATAAGAATGAGCTCATTCCTACTCAAACAGTCACGGGATGGAGAGTTTGCATGGACTATAGAAAGCTGAACAAGGCCACAAGAAAGGATCACTTTGCTCTTCCTTTTATTGATCAGATGCTTGACAGATTGGCTGGGCACGAGTACTATTATCATCTGGATGGTTATTCGGGCTATAATCAGATTTGCATTGCTCCAGCAGATCAGGAAAATACTACTTTCACTTGTCCATTTGGTACTTTCGCCTTCAGAAGAGTTTCTTTTGGTTTATGTGGAGCACCTGCCACATTTCAGAGATACATGATGGCTATATTCTCTGACATGATTGGTCAGAATATGGAGGTGTTTATGGACGATTTCTTTGTGTTTGGTTTTTTTTTTATGAGTGCTTGTAGAATCTTGGTGCAGTTCTTAAAAGGTGTGTTGAGACCAATCTGGTTCTCAACTGGGAGAAATGTCACTTTATGGTGCGACAGAGAATTATTCTTGGGCATAAGGTCTCTAGTAAGGGTCTTAACGTGGACAAAGCTAAGGTGGGGGTCATTGAAAATCTTCCTCCACCAATTTCTGTTAAGGGAGTTCGCAGCTTTCTTGGTCATGCGGCTTTCTATAGGCGGTTCATTAAGGACATCTCTAAACCCTTATGCAATCTACTAGAGAAAGATGTCCTGATCAAGTTTGATGATGAACGCCTAGCTGCTTTTGAGTTCTTGAAGAAGAGTTTGATCACGTCACCTCTCAAAACTGCACCTAATTGGAATGAACCTTTTGAGATGATGGCGATGCAAGTGACTATACAGTTGGAGTAGTTCTTGGGAAGATAACGAACAACATATTTCATGTGGTCTACTATGCTAGTAAGACCCTCAATGGTGCTCAACTGAATTATACTACTACTGAGAAAGAACTTTTAGCCCTTGTCTACAATTTTGAGAAGTTTCGATCTTATTTTCTTGGGACGAAGGTGACAGTTTTCACTAATCACGCTGCGATTAGATATCTCGTCTCGAAGAAGGACTCGAAGCCTAGATTGATTAGGTGGGTTCTTTTGCTTCAGGGATTTGAATTAGAGATCAAGGACATAAAAGGTACTAAGAATCAAGTCGCTGATCATCTCTCGCATTTGGAAGACCCAAGTGCAACTTCACAGGATAAGACATTGATAAATGAGTCTTTTCCCGATGAGCATTTGTTTGGAGTACAAGAAGAAGAACCGTGGTTTGCAGACATTGTGAACTACCTTGTGAGTAATATCATGCCTCCAGATTTATCTTATGCTCAAAGGAAGAAGTTTCTTCATGAGGTAAAGTGGTACATGTGAGATGAACCACATCTGTTTAGGTAAAGAGCTGACCAAATTATCAGGAGATGCGTTCCGTACAGCAAAATGGGGGGGGGGGATCTTGCGAGACTGTCATTCGACTGTTTATGGAGGCCACTATGGTGGAGAGAAGACATCAGCTCGTGTTTTTCAAGCGGGATTCTTCTGGCCTGTATTGTTTAAGAATGCGCATCAGTTTGTGCTGAAGTGTGATCGATTCCAGCGTGTGGGTAATATGTCCAAGAGGGATGAGATGCCTCTTAATGTGCTTCTCGAGGTTGAGGTCTTCGATGTTTGGGGAATTGACTTCATGGGGCCGTTTGTCTCATCTTGCAATAATCAGTATATCTTGTTGGCAGTTGATTATGTCTTGAAATGGGTTGAAGTCAAGGTTTTGCCGACAAATGATAAAAAGGTAGTTCTTAATTTTCTTCATAAGCAGATATCCACAAAATTTGGTACTCTAAGAGTCATAATCAGTGATGAGGGATCCTATTTCTGCAATCGCAAGTTCACAGCCATGATGCAAAGGTATAATGTGAATCATCGCATTGCTACAGCCTACCATCCTCAAACTAATGGTCAAGTTGAGGTGTCTAACAGAGAGATCAAGCGTATTCTAGAGAAAGTTATGTATCCATAAATGAAGATTGGTCTTTGAAGCCTGATGAAGCTGTTTGGGCATATAGAATAGCATACAAGTCTTCATTAGGTATGTCGCCACGCTGGGTCCCTGGTTCTGAAAAAAATATAAACAGAAATTCGGGAATTTGAAGGCAAAATCAATTCCTACCCCAATTTTACTCTCCCACATCCCATAATTCCCTCTCCAAATCAAACCCATTATTCCCATAATTAATTCCCTCCTTTTCCATAATTAATTCTCTCTCAATCTCTTATATATACATACACTTATATACAACTCCTCCATCACTTCTCAAACACACAAATCTCTCTTATAAACTTATATTCTCTCAAGCTTATTCAATCTCAATGGCACCAAAAAAGACAATGAACCCAAGTTAGCAGCAGCACCACTCTTCAAGTGCTAGGGGTGTGAGGCCTGGTTTTGCAACTCCCGAGGCTAAGGTAAAGTATACGAGGCTACTTTCGAAGCCTATAGCCAAGGAGCGTGGTTTTCTTCCATCAGGAAAAGATGGTAAGTTGTTGGAGATGATCTTGGAGATGGGCTGGCTTGCTTTTTGCGAGACACCCACTGCTGTACCCATGAGTGTGGTGCGTGAGTTCTATGCGAATGCTAAGGCGGAGAAGAACGGTTTTACGGTGGTTAGGGGGATGACGACGGAGTATAGTGCTGAGGCTATTCGTAGGGCGATTGAGCATCCCGAGAGGAGGCCGGAACAGGAGAATTGGAATGAGAAGACGCCGGAGGAGTTTAAATTGGATTTGATTGTTGCTACCCTGTGTGTGCCTGAGACTTATTAGAAGTTCAAGAAGGGAACGAACAAGTATGCCACTTTCCCTACATCGTGCATGAACAGGTTTGCACGTGCATGGAAATCTTTTATTTGTGCTTACATCATGCCATCTTCTCACGTGCATGATGTTACTGTGGAGCGTGCACGTTTGTTGTGGGGGATTCTTCAGGGAGACCATGTCGATCTTGAGATGGTGATTCATCAGGGTATTCCGAGGTAATTACGAGGAAGTACTACGGGTTCGATACCCTATATGTCTATAGTGAGAAGCTGTGTGTGGCAGTTGGAGTTCATTGGCCTGTATATGAGCAGCTGCAGCTCCCGAGTGCTCTGATTGATAGTTCGACGCTTTTGAGTATGCAGGAGTGGTATGGCGGGAAGCCCGATCCTAAGGGGCTTGGATTTTCTTATGACCATCTGCCAGGTGAAAGGCCATCTCCTCAGGCATATACTTGTGGCACATCACAGGCGAGAAGAGCAGCTTAGAGAGCTGAGTTGGGAGAAGCAGGTCTTTCGGGATCGCAGCAGCAACAGCAGGAGGAAGCACAGGGCAGTGCTGGAATGAGTTCAACGCAGTATAGGCGCTTTTTGAGGAGGATGGATGCGATGCATGACATCCATAGTCTCTTTGCTCAGGACTTTACCCAGGCATTGGGGACTGCATTCAGAGCCACAAGAGTTGATATCCAGTGGCCAATATCAAGTGAGGACGCTGTGTATCCGCCTCCAGACACTTCTAACACTCCACCCCTTGAGGGTGATGACCCTGATTCTGAGTAGGTATGCCTGAATCCTTTCTATTACCTTCACTGAGGACAGTGAATATTTTAAGTTTGGGGGTAGTATTTAAGGATTATGTGTTTTGTGTGAGTCACATATAGTTTGCATATTCATGCTAGTTTAGTTCATATAGTTGCATATTTGCCATGAGGTAGTTTTTTTGTAGTTTTTTTATTTTTGTATAATAGTTTATTGCATATAGTTTCATGCATTTGCATTATAACATGATCCCTTAGATAATTTTTTCCGATTGATTAGCGATATTGATGCTAGTGTAGTGATGTCGTGCTTAGTGATGTTAAGTCTTATCGAGTTGATTTGCATGCTAGAGACAATTGTATTTCACTAAGTCTCATAGGTTGTTTGAGTGCTAGATCATGGTCATAGTTTATTTGTTTGTCGAGGTTTAATCACTTGTTTATATTTAGAATTTAGGATATTCTCTTAATGATAAATTAACATGGATATTTAAAAATTAGAGAAAATTGGATTTCATTGCTAGTTGTTGTGGCTAGGTGTCAAATGGCTAGTAGCCGGCTCATTTTATATGAGTAGTCTAGGGTTGAATGAGATGGAGCGAAACACACTTGTTCAGAAATTTGTGAAAAAAAGAAAAAAATAAGAAAAAAATAAGAAAAATATTGTGTTTATGCATAATTGATCACGAGTGGGCTCTTTAATACTCGAGTTATTAAGTTCTTAAGGGACTTTGTGCCTAGTGACCTAAGGCTTTTAATAGTCCGGGATCCGCTAACCTAACGCTCGCTAGATGTGTATTATTGTATAAGTCTTTTGTGGACCTCACTCATTGCACGATCAAATAAGCATATTTATGTTGTTTATGAGTTGTGAAAACAATCGTGAATCCATGTATAACTCCAATATAAGAATTGAAGTGTTATAAGTTATTTTGAGTTTAGCTTTTATTCTATTTATAACCTTGTGATTTCCTTCGTGAGTAGTGAGTCAAGATTATTGATCTAATTGTGATAGTATATCTGTAAGCATTTGCACATATGCACGTTTCTGGCTTGTAAGTTGATTAGTGGGATTTGATTGATCTTTGTGCAAATAACTGCATTTGTGGAGATGTTGCTTGTTGATTGGTTTAGTTATTCTACGGGGATCGTTGCATTCATATAGTTTGCATTCATTCATTTTTATTTCTTGTTCTTTGAGTCTGTTTATGCTTGAGGACAAGCATCGGTTCAAGTTTTGAGGTGTGTTAAGTGGGATTTATGTCCACTTATTATGTCCTATAAAGGCTTGAATTGACGTTTTATACTCAAGTTATTTATGTTTTTGATATGTTTTGTAATGTTTTTGCATTTCAGGCTTATATCAGGAACTCAGGTGAATTCATATTGATTTGATGCTAATTTGGTGTTAGGAATGTGTCAAGAAGATTGCTCGTGAAAAGACCAACTCAAAACAGCAAGAAAAGCAGAAGTTAGGATTTTCTCCAGAGAGTCAGCGCGCCCGTGCTGCAGTAGCGCGCGGCCGCGCCAGGATTACAGAAGTGTCGCGCCCGCGCTGGTGAAGCGCGCGGCCGCGCTGGGTCGAATTCCAGGAATCCTGTTTCTACTCTGATTTTGATCTGAAAGACTTCTAATCTGCATGGGCTTCTATATATACATAACTTATGATCATTTTTCATAACAAGATGTACCAGAGCTTAAGGAGAAGGCGTAAGAAGACCATAGAGCACAAATCAACCTAGGCGAAGAGGATCTAGTTTATTCTTGTGATTCTTTATTTTAAGTTGTAACTTTGGATGCTAGTTTTATTGCTTGTGAACCTATACTCTTGTTTTGTACTTGGTTTTATTATTTATTCTGTATAAAGACTACGTTTATTATACCATGCTTTCATCGGAACCCACGTTGATGATGAGTCCGATTATGGGCTACTCGTTATCGTGGGGTTCTAACGGATTTACCTATAGATTTCTTTAGTTAATTTGTTTCGATGCCTTAGTGTGTGGTGATTGTATGATATCCTAGTATTGGTTGTGTTTATTCTTCTTATGAGTGTCGCGAACTTATAAGATAGCGTGTTAATCTCTAATGAAGCGAAAGTGAATTTAGGGGTTTAGAACTTGTCATGCTAGCATAGGTTCATGTATTTGTTATGAATCATTCGTAGGTAATTTTAACCATCTTACTTGCCCTATGTAATCAAGATAGATAACTTGTGTGTTAAACCGTTATGTTGTCAAATTCCATAGACATATAGGGTCTCAATATAATTGGTGTCTATTTAGCTTATATCTCTTTTGTGGATGTCTGGTAGTAGGGTATTCGTGCAATGAAAGTTGGCGTTTACTAGTTTCGTGTTATCTGATTAGTATCATCACCATTGCATGCTAAGTTTAAGAAGGAAAAGGCTATTGAATGAAATATTTAATGAAGTTAGAATTCCATATGTGTGTCATATAGTATTCAACTCTGTTAATTCTCTTAGTTAATGTTCTTAGTATAATCTCCTAGTTAAGCGTAGTTAAAACAACCTCAATTTGTTATTCTTCTTAGCATTGGATAATAACCATACCATTGTTGCATAAGTATATTGATTAAAATTAACTAAACCAGTCTTTGTGGAAATGAACTAGAATTAATTCTATATTACTTGCGATCGTGTATACTAGCGTGAATATTAGCGCGTATTTTAGCTCCAACAAGCAACTACCAACACTAATATATTCAGCCTCAGCTGTAAAGGAAGAGACTGAATTTTGTTTCTTACTAAACCAGGACACTATCTTGTTTCCTAGAAATTGACAGGTTCCTGTAGTACTTTTTCTATCAATTTTACAACCTGCATAATTTGCATCTGAATAACCAATTAGATCAAAGCCAGAATCTCTAGGATACCAAATGCCAAGTTTTAGTGTTCTTTTGAGATATCTGAAAATTCTCTTAATAGCTACTAAATGAGATTCTCTAGGATCACCTTGAAATCTAGAACAAAGACATGTAGAAAACATTATATCTGGCCTACTAGCTGTTAAATATAAAAGTGAGCCAACCATGCCTCTATAACTTGAAATGTCCACAGACATTTCAGTAGTGTTCAATTCAAGTTTATGGCAGTGGCCATGAGAGTTTTTGCAGATGTGCAATCCATCAAGTCAAACTTCCTTAAAAGATCATAAATATATTTGGTTTGACTTATCAATATTCCATTACTAAACTTGCTTAACTTGTAAACCAAGAAAATAAGTTAGTTCTCTCATCATGTATATTTCATATTTACTTTGCATCAATTTGGCAAACTTTTTGCAAAATTTCTCATCTGTAGAGATAAATATAATATCATCTACATAAATCTGAACAAGTATGCTAGAGCCATTAAAATTTGTAAAGAAAAGAGTTTTATTAACAGTACCTCTTAAGAAGTGATTTTCTAAAATGAACATTGACAAAGTATCATACCATGCTCTAGGTGCTTGCTTCAATCCATAAAGTGCTTTCAAAAGATAGTAGACATAATCTGGAAAAATGGGGTCTTCAAAACCAGGAGGCTGACTGATATAGACTTCCTCTTCCAAATTTCCATTCAAAAATGCACTTTTAAGATCCATTTTATAGACCTTGAAATTGGCATGGGCTACATAGGCTAGAAAAATTGTGATGGCTTCAAGTATTGTAACATGAGCAAATGTTTCATCAAAATCTATTAGCCCTTAGCAACCAATCTAGCTTTGTTTCTGACTACTATGCCATTTTCATCCATCTTGTTTCTGAATACCCATTTGTTGTCAATAGGATTTTTGCCTTTAGGTTTGGCTACCAGCTTCCAAACTTTATTCCTTTCAAATTGGTTTATCTCTTCATGCATATCTAAAACCCAATCAGGATCCAACAAAACTTCTTCTACCTTCTTTGGTTCTTCCTGAGATAGGAAGCTACTGTACAGACATTCTTCTTGAGTTTCTTTCCTAGTCTGCACTCTTGAAGTTGCATCACCAATAATAAGTTCAAATGGATGATCTCTAGTCCATTTTTTTGTTGAGGTAGATTAGCTCTAGATGAAGAGGCCTCATAATTGTCTTGATGTGTGACTGAGTTTTAATTAGAAGAAACTCCCCCTGAGTTTGTGGATCTTTGACTTGAAGTTGGGGTCCTTTCTGATTGCGATCTGTATTGACTTTCAACTCCTATTGATGGCTCAATGGATGTTGATCTTTGCCTTTCAACGGATGATGTAGTTTGTCTCTCAACTGATGATGCACTTGGTCTTTCGACGGATTTTGAATTATGTGCTTCATTTATTGTTGGATTTTCTGCATTATACTTAGAGATTATTTATTGATCACTTTCACCTTCACTATCATCACAAATCATCTCAACATTGTAAGAACCCTGATTTTTTGTAATATTTTAAAACTTCAGTGAATAGTAACTGGAACTAATTATGTAATACGTATGGAGTGTTGGATTTTAATCGCAGCGGGGGCATGGCAAAACACTTTTACACATATAAAATCCGAATAAAAGCATATAAATCGTGAATAAAAATTCGAGGGATCGAATCTAAACTTTTAAAATAATTCGGAGACAACGATCAGAGATCCTTAGCAGTTGCTCCTCAAGTGTGAAGCACTCCACCGGTATCCACCAAGAAAACGATGTTAAGGAGGAGGAAGGAGGTGGAGAGAATTGGGTTTTCCAAACTTTTTGGGTTTTCGGGTTTGATGTGGGTTAGAATAAAATAGGGTCTATAATAGTGTATTTATATGCAAAATTTTCAGCTGAAATTTTCCCATAAATAATATTATTATTATCCCATTTAATATTCTCATTAATAATTAAAACACCTTTTAATTATTAATCCTTTTTCTAAACACTTTAGAAATAATTCTCTCTCTTGATTTAATTTCCAAAAATTAAATCCTTAATTAATAATATTAAGAACTTTTCTTAATTAATTTATAATCAATTAAATCTCATTTAATCAATTATTAAATTTTCTAATTAATTATTTATTTCATAAATAAATAATTATTAGCCATTATTAATTAATTCCTCCACCATTAAATCATTCTCCTTTTATGGTGTGACCCTGTAGGTTCAATATTAAGCCGGTAGTAGAAATAATTAATAATAAAACTATTTTATCATTATTTATATAAATTCTCTTATTTATTAAATATGATTAATTAATTAATCACATTTATTCTACATCGTGAGTGATGCTTCTCAACATATCGCGACTATCCGGATAATATGAATTCATTGCTTAGAATACCAAGAACCTGTCAGTGAATAGTTACCGTACAATAAACTCCTTCTACCCTACAATGTCCCGATTAAATACAAGGCATGGACCTCGTGTCAAGCCTATCTAATTCAATCACTTGCTTACCATTTACTATGCGTAGTTCTATACAAATTAGAAACTCCTTTCTAATTTCATTCACTCTGGCCAGAGATTCCTGAACTAGCATAAGTGGATCAGCCTTGAAATTCGCTTCCTTCACTGGAAGGGGTAGATCCTTTATTGATCATACACTATCTTCGTGTACAAATTCCTATACCCAGAAGAGCCCTAATAATTGTCCCTGGAGACTAAGAACTAAACCAAAGCATAGTTCAGTGTACACAAGATGACTATGATGAACTCAAGTCTAAGGATACTTGTAAAACTATCACTATGTGAACAACTACTGACACGTGAGTGAACTCCATCAGTTGTTCAGCTGTGCGAGTCATGTTCAGTGAACTTATTCCATAATAAGCACCTACATACTAGCTATAGTGTCACCACACAAATATTTATGAGAACATACATCCTTCATAATGAAGCAAGCATAGTATGTACCGATCTTTGCGGATTATTAATTATCAGTTAGTAATCCTATGACCAGGAACTATTTAAGTTTAGAGTTATCATCTTTTTAGGTCTCACTATTATGATCTCATCATAATCCATAAAAAGCTTTACTCTAAACTATGGTATATCTTATTTAAACACTTAAATAGATAAAGCCCGTAATAAAAACAAAACAAGTCTTTATTAATATCAATGAAATCAAAACAGATTACATAAAAGTTATTCCTAAATCCTAATACATGATTGGACTTAGGACATATTCCTTTCAATCTCCCACTTGTACTAAACCCAATCACTCTGGTATCTAATACCCATCTTGTCTTTATGACGATCAAAGTGACTTTCATAAAGTAGCTTTGTGAGTGGGTCTGCTATGTTGTTATGTGTGTCAACTCTAATTCAATACAATATAAGAAATGTTACCGCGCTCCCACTAACCCTTTTGTAGACGCATGGTTCATCTACGTTTTTTGATAAAATCAAACTCTTTGATTGTCTCATCGAAATGAATGTTCCATCTTTCGAGAAGCTTGCTTTAAGCCACATATGGTTTGCAGCAGCTTACACACTAGGTTTTCATTTCCCTTGGAAAGAAAACCATCTGGCTATTTGCCAGATCACATAGTCGTAGTAAGCAGCATTCGCAAGCAAAATCCGAACTGATTTTAACAGGGCTACAGGTAAAAGGTTTCATCAAAGTCAATCCATTGCCTTTGTTTGAATCCTTTTCCCGAAAGCCTGGCCTTAAAGGTCTCCACCTGGCCATCTGCTATAATCTATCTTTTGTATACCGTATACATAGATTCCATTCTGGATTTCATGGCACTATGCCATTTCTCTGAGTCAACACTACTCATAGCCTCATTATAGGTCACAGGGTCGTCATCATTAATGATCAACAACTCATTGTCATTCTCAATGACAAGGCCATATTACCTCTCAGGTTGGCGAGACACTCTCCCTGACCTATGAATGGGTTGTTCCACAAAAGGTTGTTCAGTCAGAACAGGTGTTTCCACTCGATCTGTAATAGTTTGTGCTTCTTGAACTTCATCAAGTTCAATTTTGCTCCCACTGTTTCCTTCAAGGATAAACTCCTTTTCCAAGAAGGTAGCATGTCTGGAGACAAACACCTGATGATCGGTGTAAAAGTAATACCCTAAAGTCTCTTTAGGATATCCCACAAAACTACATTTTCCGGATCGATATTCCAGCTTATCTGGGTCAACTTTCTTGACATAAGCTGGACATCCCCAAATCTTAACGTGTTTAAGACTCGGTTTCCTTTCTTTCCATATCTCATACGAAGTTTGAGGAACAGATTTTGAAAGCATCTTATTCAGTAAATATGCTGAGGTTTCCAATGCATAACCCCATAGGAATACTGGAAGATTTGCATAGCTCATCATGGACCGAACTATGTCTAACAAAGTTTGATTTCTCCTTTCAGATACCAATCTGGAGGAGTCCACTGGGAGACTATACCATTTACTTTGAGATAATCTAGAAACACTCCATTAAAGTATTCACCACCTCGATCTAATCGAAGAATTATAATACTATGTTTGGTTTGTTTCTCCACTTCATACTTATACTCTTTGAACTTTTTAAAGGCTTCAGACTTGTGTTTCATCAAACACATATCCGAATCTAGATCTATCATCTATGAAAGTAATGAAGTATAAAAATCCACCCATGGCTTGCGTAGACATTGGTCCACATACAACTGTGTGTACCATTCCTAGCAAATCTGCAGCCCTCTCTCCATGTCTACTAAATGGAGACTGCAGTGCCACAATGAAGTGAGATTTTCATCATCCCTTTTCTTTTATTAGTTTGTTCAATCTGAAGTAAATTATGTCACATATATACAGACCATTATTTAAAGCACCACGTCCATAAAGAATATTATCTCTAAGAATAGAACATTCATTATTCTCAATAATAAATGAAAATCCAGCCAAGTCTAACATGGGAATAATATTCCTCACAATCGAGGGAACAAAATAACAATTATTTTAAAAACAACAGTCTTGCCCGTAGGCCTATGTAAATGAAATGATTCTACATCTACAGCAACAACTCTTGCTCCATTTCCCATCAGTAGAATCACCTCCTCTTCCTCAAGAGTCCTACTTCTCCTTGGTCCCTGCAACAAATTGCAGATTTGAGAACCACAGGCGGTATCTAATACCCAAGTAGAAATTTGATTTAATGACATATTCACTTCTATCATGAACATACCTGAATCAGAAGTGGTAGTCTCACTACCCTTCTTCTTCTTCAATTCTGCAAGGTAAACCTTGCAGTTTCTCTTCCAGTGCCCCACCTTGTTACAATGAAAGCAAACAACTTTGCTCTTGGGGTCTTCAGCTTTTGGTGGAACCGGTGTTTTCTCACCTACTTTCTTCTTCTTGGAAGGGTTCCTCTTCCATTTCTTAGGATTGAAACCTTCACCAATTAGAAGAACAGAACTCTTCTTAGGGGGAAAATTCGATTCCGCAGTCTTCAACATGTTGTGGAGTTCAGGCAGGCTGACATCCAACTTATTCATGTGAAAGTTCACAACAAACTGCGAGAACGAACTCGGAAGCGATTGCAAGACCAAGTCTTGGCTCAGCTCCCCATCCATGGCAAAACCAAGTTGTCCAAGATGTTCAATCAAATTGATCATCTTAAGTACATGGTCATTCACAGATGATCCCTCAGACATCCTACAACCGAACAGCTCCTTCGATATCTCATATCGAGCTGTCCTCCCCGCCACATCATACAACTCTTGTAGATGCATGAGGATAGTGTGAGCATCCATATGCTCATGTTGCTTCTGTAGCTCAATGTTCATGGAAGCTAGCATGATGCATTGAGCAATATTTGCATCATCTATCCACTTACGATACACAACATGTGCATCATTATGTGCATCACTAGCAGGTTCAGTAGGCTTAGGTGAGTCAATCACGTATTCCAGCTTCTCAATCCTGAGAACAATTCTCAAGTTTCGAAGCCAGCCAGCATAATTAGGACCAGTCAATTTGTGAGCATCTAGTATGCTCCTGAGTGATAGTGCAGAAGACATAACGTACAAAGTAAATTTGTAAATGATAAACACATAACAACACTTAGCAAATATTCGATTTCATTTCAAAATACTATATGAATCGGGTCTTTATTCATAAGTGGCTCCCACTAGTTTTCCTAATTTATTCAACCCCCTACATGAAAAATTAAGCATTCATAATGCTAGTGGGAATAGGGATCCTACATTCCATTACACAACCCCAGCTGTGGCACGAAACGCCATGTAATGTTCAATAGGCAGACAACTCTTGTCAATTACATCTAATGTTATTCCCTAATCAAACTTTAACCTCTTGAATAATTGAGTCACGGCTGTGGCACGACAAACTCAATATTCTAAGTCAAGTCTAACCCAACATTCCGTACAATTGAATCAGTCCCCAAAGGCCCACGGTTGTGGCATGTAACGACCTTTAGATTCTTATTCAATGTACACATCTCTATGTAATAGACAAGTATTTCTTATTTCAAAATCAAAGCCCTCGGCTGTGGCACGAAACGACAATGATTCAAAAATAAGAACTACTTTTTATCATGTTGGAAGGCTATGACCGACACAAGCCCGTTGTGTCATTGGCCAATTACTACTTGATATTATTTAATTTTAGAGGGATTATATTACGTTACAATCATAATCATATTATAAAGAGATTCTTCCTTTTAAAGTAAATATTTCAAATCAATAATCAATAATCAGATGATTTCCAGATCGGGTGGAGCATTGTCAAGAGGCGTCACTTAATAACCCTTTCTTACAGATAGAAATCTGTTGTTGACAGAATCATCCTTTCTCTCATATCGAAAATTCATATTCAATTACGTGTTTCACAAACACAAGAATCTCATGATTGTATTCATAATATTATTATTAAGGTTATGAAACAATTTCACTATACTAGGTTGTCTAACAAACGCCTTATGTTTATTTAAGTTCACCTAAATCTATCATCGCATGATAAACGAAGCATATATCACATATATCAACATGAATAAACATCAAGGTAGGCATGTTACATCATGTAGCACATTAGTCTAAGCATTATACATCTCTATGTATCACATGAAGCATTTAAAAGCAATTAAAACAGTCAAAAACATCTTTAAAACACTTCATGGAAATATAAACAGTTCAAAACTTTTATATAAACTAAAATTGATCACTCCATTAGATCCTTCATGGAAAAATGAATCCAACGGTATATTGCACGCCCAAAACGGAGTTACGAAACTCCCAGAAAATCAATTTTAAAATCAACAGACGGGCTGTAACGCATTACATGAACGCGTTACAGGCCCTGTAATGCATTCCGGTGATGCGTTACACCCCTTTTAAGCCATTAAAGGGTGTAACGCATTCCGTGAATGCGCCACAGGTGTGTAACGCATTCCCGGAATGCGTTACACCCCTATATTTTTTTTTGCAGCCGCCGTTACTTTTCTGTCTCGAACTGCGTGCATGACAGAGATCTTGTGTACCTGACTTCTCTTTCTTTCCGTGCATCACACAAACAGCAGACAAAAGCAGCAGATATATACAAATATACTTACAATTTATATTTTTATATATATGATTATTTAATTACGAATTTAATTGCAAGAACTTCAAAAATTCATAATAAAAAATCTATA
The DNA here is from genome assembly GCF_009905375.1 of Apium graveolens. Taxonomy (NCBI): domain Eukaryota; kingdom Viridiplantae; phylum Streptophyta; class Magnoliopsida; order Apiales; family Apiaceae; genus Apium; species Apium graveolens. The sequence goes on along the minus strand of NW_027418790.1, from coordinate 75,439 downwards.
CATCATAAAATTATGAAAAAAATACCCAGACGATCTACAACACTTGTAGAACCCAGATCAACATTCAAAATTATTCTGAGAAACGATTTCTCATCAGACAAAATTAATCCATGATATAACTTGTAAAAATCATAATTAATTCATACAAGCATATAAAATTCTGAAATTTTTACCACAGATCTATATGCATACAACCTACGCTCTGATACCATTGTTGGATTTTAATCGCAGCGGGGGCATGGAAAAACATTTTTACACATAAAATCCGAATAAAAGCATTTAAATCGTGAATAAAAATTCGAGGGATCGAATCCAACCTTTTAAAATAATTCGGAGACAACGATCAGAGATCCTGTTATTCCCAGTGGACTAACAATGAGATTTACAGAAGGGGGTTGAATGTAAATCTCAAAACTTTTTCAAGTTTTGAGCAGTTTGTAAGGCTAAGTGTTTGAGTGATCAAATGTGTGTGAATTGCTTGGAGCTGATGCAGACAGATATATTCAAACACAAATGTAATGAACACAAAGAACTTAAAAACTTTTCTGGTGGATTTGTTGTTCCACCATAGATGTGTTATTTCAGAAAATCTGTGATTCAAAATTAAATCACAGCTGCTTCCTAGTACAAACTAGATGATTTTCTCTCTTGATATTTCTAAACAGCTCAGGGAAAATTCACATCTAATTACTAGCTACTACTTGGTTTATATATCACCAAGTTTACAAGTGAAGACAAAGATAAAGTACAATAAGAAAATAGTTCTCCACTTGTTTTTATTCCATTTTTATCCAGTGTAATATGGAATTATCTGTTGACTTTCCATTTTGAACCAGACTAAAAACGGCTGCTTTTTCTGCTGTTCCTGAAATAGGCTACCACATCTCTGTCAATCCATGTGCCTCTGTCAGCTTTGTTAACTGTCACTATCAACTGCTATGAGACTGAGCATCCGTTGAAGCTTTCATCCGTTGATGGCTTTATCCGTTGATGCTCTAGCAGTTGAAGCTTTATCCGTTGAAGCACTTATCCATTGATGGATATTATCCGTTGAAGCATTAGAGACATCCATTGAAGCTTTGTTTCTTATCCGTTGAAGGTCTTCAATATCCGTTGACACTTCTTCACTTATACAAAATTACAAGGCATGAAATATTTACAATTAGCCCTCCTATTTGTACATCCATTAGTAGTCAACATGACTGATTATTTCCTAACAACATCTAAGAATTACAGCTTGAAACCAGAGAGTGAAATGTGCTACAATACCAAACTTATTGCTAAGTAAGGCTACTCCTTCAACGGATAGCCAAGATGGTCTTATCCGTTGAGGCTACAAACACTAGATTTCTACTTAAGTGTTTTGCTTAACTTATCATCAAACTAATACACATATTCCTAACAATCTCCCCCTATTTATGTCTACTAGAACTGTAGGCATAAATTTGGGTTTAGCTTGATGATAACAAAACACTTAACAAATATATATACTGTAACAAAGCAGAAATTCAAAACTGCTACAAAAGTGTATATGCTGAGATGAAATTGAAGAAATACATTGTTTCCAAGGGTGCTCCTTTAGCCTGAGCAAATTACTTTCTTTTCCTTTGATCCCTGGTTTTCTTTTCTAGCCTCCTGTCATTCTCCTCTATTTGAAGTTGAAGTTGTCTGTAGAATTCAGCTTCATCTTCTTCATTGATATCTAACTTAGACTGCATATCCTTGAGAGTTTCATTACTGGCAATCTTTAGCTGATCTTCAATTCTGAAAAATCTTCTGACTCCTTTGTTGTCTCTGAACTCCATCAACCAATGAGGTGATTTGTGAATTGTAATACCTCTCTCTTGAATGAGTAAAGTTCTAGGCAAGGCATTGGGCTCCCTCCAAGTTTTCCTTATGTTGGCAATCTTGTTGAGAATCTCAGTCCTGGCAGTCCTGGTAAAGCCAGAATCCTTATGTATGGCTGAGTAGACTCTAATCAAGGTAGAGTAGCCTTCATTCAGAATTCTGTGAAGAGGCCATGTTCTTTCCCCAGCTCCTTTATATTTGAACACTAGTCTTTCTGGTAGCTGTCTGTAGGCAGCTATTCCCCTTACATCCTCCAGCTCATCCAGATAGAGTTCAATGTCTGAAAATTCTTTTATATCACAGATGTGAACATAATCATCTTTAGAGGTTTGAGGTTTAGGCTTAGGCTTCTGTGTGAATTTGATTGAGGCTTTAGGGGGTGTTGATTTGATTCTTGTTTTCTGCTTCTTTGATGGTGTAAAAGAGGTTAGGAAGGTGGGCAATTTGATGGTGTCCCAATCAATTGGTTCCTCCTTAGGAATGATTGGTTCACCATGAATGTTCATGAAGGGGTCAGGCACAATGGGTTCAGGAATAGAGGGTAGTGGTTTGGATATTGATTGGTTTTCTTCAGTCTCATCTACCATCTTTCTCTTTGCATTGACCTTTTTTCTATTCCCTTTCTGCCATTCTTCCTTACTTCTTTTCTCCATCTCAGTACCAACCATGTCCCCCATAGCTCTATCTTCACCTTTGTCTTCAATTTCTTTCTGTTCTTCAGCCTGACTTAACTTTAGCTGTTTTTTAAGCTTTGCTTGTGCTCTTTTGTTAGCCTTTAGCTGTTTGGCTTCTTCCTTCAACCTCTTGGTTTCTTCCCTCTTGGCTATTGAGAATTTGGGATGTCCTTGCATCACATAGATGCTCTTTCCCTCTCTAAAGATAACATCCATGTTCCTCCTTACAGCCTCATCCATGTTCTCTTTGAGCTTTATGATACATCTACCCAAAAGCTTGTCTTCATCAGGCTTTGGAAGAGGAAAATCCACTCCTTTCATTTGAGCAAGGCTTAGAGGGTTCTTTGTAGAGTCCTTGTTGAAGCTGTTGTTGGGCTTGAGAACCATAGGTTGCAGATCTGTGGAAGAAGTTTCTCCATCCTTATGCCTCCCTACTGGCTTGAGTTCCATAATAATTGATTCCACTTTTGTGCTATGCTTCACAGATTGTGATTGAGAAGTTGTAGAACCAAATATTAGTTGCATCTTTTCATCAATCTTCTTCCTTTGCTCTTTGACTTGCAATTCAGCTGCTGCTATCTGGATTAGATCAATTCCATCTAGCTTTTCTTTGACTTGAATTGGTGGAGAAGTTGTGATGACAGGAACTAGCACTTGAGAAATCTGAACTGTTGTAGATGGCTCTCCTTCCCCTTCCCCTTTATTCTCCCCCTTTTTATTATCATCAAGGGTAGGGGTCAAGCCTTGTGCTTTTGCCAGCTGCATGAGTAGATTTGTTTGAGTTTGTTGATTCTGAAGAATGGTGACCATAGAGTCTTCAATGATTTGAACCCTATCTTCCAATCTGGCCAGCCTCTTGTCAGCATCAGATGTTTTCCTCAGTGTAACACCCCCAGATCCGGGGTCGGGGATCCGGGTCGTCACGAGTTCCATTTCCCTTAATAACATCCAATCTTAATAATTACTCAACTACTCTGCACTGTGACCCCACAATAAACACACACACCACACGTTATAGTCTCAGAGATGAACATCAAAAAAAATAATCACAAGTCCTTATATTCCACAATTATTTGCCAATACACCTTAAAAGGTTTTCTGAATAAATTTACATTTCTTTGCCATTATTACAATTCATAAATATACATAAATCTGGTACATCAGAAGTTGAAAGTCTAGCCTATTGGTAGTTCCTACCTCAGCTACGGCGGCATCAGTGCTTCTAGAAAACTGCGGAACGTCTCCTAACCTCTTGCGAATCGGGAGCTTGGTCCGGTTCATCTTATCTATCTGATGTTGTGTGATGAAAGAAGAAAGCAAGGGTGAGCAGCAAGCCCACCAAAATAATATGTATAATGATTAACAATATATGAGCCTTCTCATAGTACTCATGAAAGTCTTGGTCAAAAGAAATGAACCAAGTTGATATCTTAATGCGATGAAGTCGCAAAATATTCAGTATATATATACATATATACTTTTCAAAATATTGGAAGTCCTCTTCCATGCATAATACACACAGAGTTCCAGTGTATAACTGTATAAAAATACCGTTGCAAGGTGATCTCATATATCTAACCTTGTCTCAACGTTTTTCTGAAAATCTTTGTCATGCATAAGATAATCATTTACTAGATATAAGTTTAAAAAAAATGAAGTTACAAGATACTCCAATATACTTTATATCCAAATACTACTTGAACTACCACCGTTCAAGTTATAATCAGTTTCAAAGTTCATCACCCAGATGAGACTACAAGATAAGACTTGAATAGATTCAATCTTTGAAATATCATTATAAATAATGAAGTTACGAGATACTTCATTAAGTCCTGATATATATATCCATATATATATATATATATATATATATATCTCATACATTTCCTGAAAATCTCTGTCATGTAAAGTATGAACAGAGTTATAATATCCAATGAATTTTGGAAAGGAAAAGAATTTTGACATAAACCAGATATCTTGCTGATCAGGCAAAGATACCAATAAGTAACCTTTTCTACTGTAGATGGATGAATTCCTCACCGGTCATCACCCTGGCCACATTAGGACCTCGCGCTAGACCGTTACCCGGCCACTCACGCGTTGATGGACTGCCACCCAGCCACTTACACTTTGATAGACCGTACCCCGGCCTGTCGCTTATGCCGACTCAATTAGATGGGCTTACTTCCCGAACATTGGGCAAGTAATCAATTCATTTATCAAAACAGCAACCTTGTTGCGAATATAAAATACACCATAGAGCCGGATCCCTCAGGTTTTGAACGAGTATTTAAATCCCCTTTAAAAGGAAGATCTTAAATATAAAATTGAGTTTTGGGATCCGCTCTAACTTTTAAAAATCATTTTGAAGACTCGAAAACACTTTAAAGAGTGTTTGGAGTAATGCTGATTTAATGAAGTAAATCAGTCCCAATATATTTAGAAAATGTCTGAATATTATTATTTAAATAATATTCCCATAAAGAATAATCTTTATACAAATAATTGAAGTAGAAGTTGTAAGACTTATACTTGAAATGAGTATTAAATAACCAAAGATATACTTATATGAAAGTACTATCTTTATTTGAATAATCGAAAATAAGTTTGATTATCGAAACATTATTCTTTAATAAAATAAAGAATATATCTCAGCAAATAATCGGAGTCATAGATCCTCAAATGAATATTCAAATAATATTCATTAAATAATATAAACTGAGTCATAAGCCCTCGAATGAATATTCAAATATTATTCAATAAATAATATAAAAGAGTCATAAGCCCTCGAATGAATATTCAAATATTAATCAATAAATAATATAAACTGAGTCATAAGCCCTCGAATGAATATTCAAATATTATTCAAATAATAAAATAAAAGGAGTCATAAGTCCTCGAATGAATATTCGTAATAATATTCATTAAATAAAATAAAGTTATCGAATAAACCTTATTTGATTAATAGTTTTAAAAACTATATCAATATATATATATAAATATATATTATACTCGGGAGCCTCGCCTCCCGGTTTAGAAATATGTTCACCTTTTATCCCCTATACTAAGGGTAAACTCAAATACCGCTTATCTCTAGCATAGGTATTATGCAACTATAAGCATTTGAACCAACAGATATATAAACCAAGAATATAATTCAGGCATGCATATATACCATATCACATGCTACAATATATCGCAAGAATTTGTTAATAACCAATATGCATTTATCGCAAGATCATGCATATACACATATACATCACAACAACAGTATAACGGGTAGAAAACTTGCCTGAGCGACTTGGGGTGATAAAAGGCTCGGGACGAGTCTGGTAACCTATAAACAACAAGTAAGTTGGAATTAAACCAAAGTCACTTGTAAATCTATACTTTAACTAACTTAGACTCTAACGCTTGTTTTGCGCTTACTGATTTTCTTAAGTCACTCGAGTACCCTCGGCTCCACCATTTTTAATAATTTAACCTTTACGAGTTTTAAGGCGATTCCTTCGCGAGTGTCTTATCAACTGCCTAACACTCTTACCATAATTGTTTCATACATTAATTAACCCTTTTTGGTCTTTAACCTATGTTTCAAAGTAAGGCGAGGGGAAAAGTTTCGTTCGCGAAACGCCGTTACTTGAAACGGTCGTTTCTCCTAAACCGTGCATCGGAATCGAACGAACTATATATCAAAACGAAGCTCGTAACATGAGCTATCTAAACATGGCAGTGGTCATAATCTAGCATGGGGTTCTCGGGTCCTAATGCTATGCACAAAAACAGTCCAAAGAAAATCGGACGTTACGACGACTATGTTTACGCGATTTCCAATATTTTAAACCATTCAAACCCATTCCAAATCAACCTCAAATCCAACATACAACCAACATCCATCCTCATCACATCATAACAACCCCAACCAATTCAATTTAATCATTCATACTTATGCCTAAGCTTAACTTTAATCATACTTAAGTTCTTTTAATCAAAACAACAACATTTACCATTCCATTTCAATACCAATTCAATCCCAAACTCTAAATCACCAACATTAAGCTACCATATCACCCTACTAATCAAAATCATCTTATAATATATAGGAATCTAGGGTTTGGAGATGGTATACCTTCCTTGAAGTGGTGGGAGGAGCTAGGAAGCCTTAAGAAGCTTTGAGAAGTCTTAAGAATGCTTGGATCTTCAAGAAAAACAAGAAAAACTTCAAGTTAAAAACTTGAAAACACTATTCATAGTCTTCTTCTTTGATTAAATGAAGAAGATTGAGAAGGAATTGATGGCTTAAACTCATGATATAGCCCTAACTAAGCATGAAGATGATTAGGGAATTAACTCACCAATTTAGGAGGCTTGGATCTTGAGTTTTTGAATTCTTGCCCATTTGCAATAGTAAAAAGCCGAGAGCATGATGAACCATGCCTTGGTTTCTTTTTGATTTTGATGAAAATGATTTTGCTTGGCTTGGTTGGCTTGTTTTTGTGTTTGATTTAGTTAATTACCTTGTTGCCCTTGAATTTGTGTGGTTAAAAAGCCACCACACCTCCTTCCTTCCCATGTCATGCTTGTGTCACCTTGCACATGTCATAATGCTCCCACTTGTCCACACCTTGTGGTTTGATGATGTCACAATCCCTGGCTTCTTGTACAAGCTTGTCTCTTGGTCACTTATTTGTTTTACGGTTCGCTTATCTTTCGTTCTCGTTTATCGTTTGAGGGATCATACCCGGGATCTTATTACTTAGGTTCCCTTAACCTTTCTCAATATATTGTATTCCTTCTATGATCCTCTCTTATAATCCTTTAATTTAAATCCTTTTTATCCTGTTACCTTATACTCAATTCTCTCCGTATCTTGTGGATTTCCGGAAAAAATCAAAGTGTTCGGAATTGGATTCTGACGATCTTTACATACACTTATATACCACATAGAGTACTAATAATATCCCATAAGATCAATAACAGAACCCCTACATAGCGTGGCATGAAAAGTTTTCTCGTTCAGCAAAAACACTATTCATAAGGGTTTCAAAATTTCTCAAAAATTGGGGTTATTACAGTCTCCCCTCCTTCAAAGGATTCCGTCCCGGAATCAGATAGAAAACAAATGGGGATACTTTCTTAGCATTACACTTTCTAACTCTCGAGTCAATTTTCCCACATTGTGGTTCTACCACCAAACTCTGCCTAGTTTGATAATCCTTCTCCTAAGCACTTGTTCCTTTTCACTCTATAACCCTTCCTGGTTGCTCCATATAGGTTACGTCGGGTTGCATATCTATGCGCTCATATGCCTCTATTTATCTAGCATCTGAATTACACTTCCTTAACATTGATACGTGAAACACGTTACGACCTGCTACATGTTCGGGGTTAGGGCTAGCTCATATGCTAACTTCCCAAACGTCTTAATATATCCAAGGGTCCAACAAATTGTAGACTTAGCTTTCCCTTATTTCCGAACCTCATCAATCCTTTCCAAGGGATACCTATAACATTACTAGGTCCCCTATTTCATACTCTTTATCCTTTCGTGTCAAATCAACATACTTATCATGTCCATCTTGGGCTACTACCAGCCGTCCTCTGATTAGATCTATCATATCCTTGGTCCTTTGGACTACTGCGGGTCCGAGCATCTTGCGCTCTACAACTTCATCCTAACATAAGGGAGATCGACATTGTCTTCCCTCAAAGATCTCATAAGGCGATATCTCAATACTGACATATGATCTATTGTCGTAAGAAAACTCAATCCGTGTTTAGTGATCATTCCAAATTCTTTCAAGTCTATTACACAGACTCTCATTATAGCTTTTAGCATTAGAACTTTTGCTTCTCAATACCCATTCTTTTCCAGTTCGTAATCGCTATCACCTTCCGTTCCTAATATTATACTGGTTATACTTTTGCTCGCTAGCGTTCTATAACCTTTTAATAACCACGTCAACCTTAGTATCACGAATGTGTTCCCATCCCGAATACTATCACAATTTTATTATCCTTTCTCAGCTGTTTCTTTTTCCCAAAGTTTGATCAATCAGATAGAAGTAAAGGAATTTATTGAGAGATCACTATGATCATGAACACTTGTTATATTGCATAGTTAGTACAGCAGGTGGCCAGCCTTTAGTACTTGACAAGCAATTAAACAATAGCTGGTATCCTACTCGGCTTCTATCACACAGATAGATAGTCATTCGGCAATACCTCCCCTTCTGGAAGGGTTGTTCTTCTCAGCTTACATGAAATGAAAAGGAGAGAAAAGAACGAACTGAAGAGAATTGTATATACGAAAAAAAAAATTTATTGCCATAAAATATCTGGCTTGAAATCTACCTCTGAACTATAGAGGTTTGTCATAGGAGAACAAAACATATATGTATTTATATCAACATCAAGTATTATAGCATCGTATTTCACATGCCTAAATATTTTCGCTATCCCGTCCATCATTCTATGGACCCACACTCTTCCTCGAGCTTATACATAATCACCTTTGAAACTCCCTCGACATCGAAAATCGAATCTGGGATCTCATTCTATACATTATCGTTACTAGAATTCTATGCTTGCACCGCAACCTTCCTCGTATAATAATACGACTCTCTATTGATAAGAAAGAATAATTATTCACTAGGTAGATACTATACTTAATTAGTCTATCAATGATAACTTATACACTACCACGACCCGATTAGTGGTACTCAATCTCAACACCCATTCCAATACAACTCTCACGGTTGTAATCAGCTCAATACTCGCAGAATCATTGCTGCCTTACTATGGTCCACCACTGAGCTACTGTCGTCATTCATTTTTCCATAAAATCTTAATATCTAACCATACGGAGTCTATACATGTCATATCAAATTCTCCTAAGGAGTTAACATAACCACCAATCACAATTCATGAAGAACACTCCAAACTCTGACGTACTTTCATGACATGAAGCAGATAAAAGTGCAGAAGAGTTTCAATCAAAGCAACGATAGCAGGTTAATACCATTTTTAATCATATGCCTTAAATAGAAGACTTAACTCAAAGGTTCGTCTAGTCCTTTTGGAAACATGGTCCTGGCTTATCCCAAGATAGGACCTCCTAAGATAGATAGCCCGCTCATGGCGATTACACGAATTAAACCTTTACCAACTACTATTACGGTTGGGTATTGCACAGTCATCAGAAGGAATGTCAATCTTCCAAACCATAATACAACCTTCACAGTTTTAACCATCCTCACTGTATTATTTTGGCACAAACACCTATAATTATCCTCTTACCATTAAAGTGTCGGCCACCTCTTTGGCCTTTCCTGATAGTAAAATTTCCTTACAGTCAATGTCATTTTAACCACCTCCAAATAAATTTTCTACCTTATTTCCGATCACTGCTTGAGTGAAGATGTTTTCCTTAAAATCAGATGGGAAGAAAAAAAAATATCACCATTTTTCCATAAGTTATTGCCTCAGTCTTTAGAGGCTAATCACTGTCAAGACTGACTCTCAATCATACTTAGAACATTTTTTTTTATCTTAAGTCCTAATTGCCCTGAACAATTTCGACCATTACTGGTTCGATCCATACTTTTTCGTGGTTTAACACGTGCCCCACTTGGCATCATTATAATTACGTCATATTTCCTTAATCCACATTTCTATTCTTGAGAATTTTGAATATTACCTTTTTCCTTATAAAACCTCTAAGGTTATCCTTCAATCATTCCTCCTGTATTCCCTAGATACAGGGCATATCACAATACCATTTACTAATAGTAGAACCATTGTCTATATACTTCTGCAAAATTTCTCCAATGATTCTTAAAGGTTGTTGTTACCTTAACCCTTTCCCAATCATACTGTCAAAACTCATACTGTCCCTATTAAGGGTGACATGCCAACCTTTATGCAGTCCCCTAGGATTCATTTTAAGTTACCAATGTTCTATCCTTAATGCCACCTTTAAAAGGTACCTGTATCCTTCCACGAATAAATCAAGTCATATTTCCTTGATAGATTATCATATTCATCATTCCCACCTCGATAGTCTATACCTAACTTCATAATAGCATCCTTATTCAAATTGAGGTCAATTCATATGGCCTCCAAAAGATAACAACGGTTATCCGCTTGTCTTGCCTAATTTGGTAACGATAACAAGGATGTTCTGGAAGATATTGGTCGTGTTCAACGTGAACTTCTTCTTAATAATTCCTTATTTACTTTTGTTGTTTATCTCAACAGTCACCTCAATGTTGGGATATCTTTCATACCTGGCGTCTCCCTTTCTGGGTATCAAGCCACCGGTCTTACATTTTCCATTCTTGAAGGTCACTTCCTTCATCCAATTTTCTTAATTTCTTACTTTCTTGTCTCCTCAGTCTATTCGCGTCTCATTATTTATCCTTCGAATTACCTCAAGGTTTCCTCGAATCCTCCCAACTTAAAGGGGATAAAATATACATAACTCTTATGCCTTCATCCATCAATTTTAACTCATGGTGAATCACCCGACGATTACATACTCTTCTATTTCTATTTCTACGAGTCTTTAGGGTTTCCTCATACCCAACTCCCTTATCATTCCTCAAACTCTCTTGCCTTTATATTCCTTTCTCTTATCGTTATTTCATGAACCAACACAACATAAGCATTGATTTCAAACATCCCGTCATTCTGGATTCGTGTCTTCAGAATGAATCTTGATAACTTTTACAACTTAGATTCATAATTCATCATACTCGTCTGCCTTTGTTCTGGCTCTAAAGCTTTTACACTATTCCATAACCTTGGGAATTACTTTCCCGAAAACAATTGGCTGAACTTTAATCAGTTTATTATAATCTCTTGCTCCGTGCCTTCCTTGGCCTTTCACCAGTGGGTGGTCTCTCTCTTGGGAGGGTAAGTGACAAAAACAGTCTTTTGTGGTTCGTCAATCATTCAGAATCTCAAATGATTCCTCTATTTCCTTTAGCCAGGCTCTTACCTCGACTAGGTCAACCTGTTCCTTGGAACTCTGAGAGCTTAGAGACTTAAAGGTCCTAAAAGAATTTCCTATCGCATTGTTTCCTCAAGGTGGTGGTTGGGGATAATAGTCTAAGTTCTGTCTAGACAGGTCCATGAATTGCCGTATAGGAGTACTGGCTCGGGTCTCCTTTCCTTACTCGACTTTCTGTTTCCTTAGTATGAAATGTTTCATCCTTCTCCCATACTTGGGGTTATCTTATACGTTAAAAACCTTGTTTTCCACTCTATTATGTTATGGGTTCCTTCTATCTTGATGGCGTCCTCCCTGACTATCACATTCAGGGTTTGCCCTTAATCTTATTCCTTGAACTATGACTTTCATCTAAGATCTCATCTTTAAGCTTTTGAATATTTGGAATCCAAATTCTATAGGAATACCTCATTATTCCCTTATCATCTTTCTCGGTATTAATCTCATATCTATTTGTTGGCTCTCTGCCTTCATTCATCACCTTTTTCTGGCATAATATGCTCTTTTCCAATAATTCGGTCTCTATTGCAATCTCAAACAGCTTTTCGGTACCGGCTCCGGTTACCTTCACTTCTATTTCCATCTTCTCAAAATCTCTTATAAACTCTCTCAAAGACATTATCATCTTGAGTCTCTCCTTTTTACTAAGGGCATCAGCCACCACATTGGCTTTCCCCGAATGATAAAGAATCTCATAATCGTAATCCTTGATTAGCTCTAACCACCTCATTTGGCACATGTTGAGCTCTTTCTACGTGAAAATGTACTAGAGCACTTATGGCTTAGGTAATTCTCGCACTTCTCTCCAAACAAGTAGTGCCTCCAATCTTTAGGGTAAAACTATTGCCACGAGCCTAAGCTCATGGGCGGGGATATCGAATTTCATATTACCTTAATTGTCTTGACATGTACGCGATTACCTTACCGTGCTGCATAAGCACGCACCCTAAGCCCTTGTGCGAAGCGTCACTACACTTCACAAAATCTCATTTTCCATCCGGCAATGCCAGCATAGGGGCCATCACCAAGCTCTGCTTCAGTTCTTGAAAGCTGTTCTCGCATTTCTCTGTCCATTCGAACTTCTCAGTCTTACGAGTAAGCCGCGTTAAAGGGGCTACTATCTTCACAAACTTGAACGAACCTCCGGTAGTGACCGGCCAATCCTACCTCTGGTAGTCGACCTAACCATGGTCATCAATTCATCAGTGATCCTTTATCCAATCTTGTCAGGATCGTCCATGGGATCCTCCTCAACAACTATCCCTTCTAGGACAACATCCTCAACCGCTACATCCTCAATATCAACATCATCCGGTCCTGCATTAGGACACTCTATCGGATCCACAATCCGATCTCCAATTAGTAATAAAACATCATCGCGCTGTCACTTCTCAACCTCAGGGTTCAGAGTCCCGCTACCATATACGATAACGAACTACGCTACTATCATGATATTTATAAGGGTTCCCATAAGGGTTTTAGCTGTCAGTACTATGTTAGGTAGTCCGACTATGAACTTGGCAAGAGTTCTTATTATCTTAGTGAACTTATTATCTTATCGTCACATCATCTCTAAGGTTTATAACGCTTAGCTCTGATACCATTTCTGTAACACCCCCAGATCCGGAATCGGGGATCCGGGTCGTCACGAGTTCCATTTCCCTTAATAACATCCAATCTTAATAATTACTCAACTACTCTGCACTGTGACCCCACAATAAACACACACACCACACGTTATAGTCTCAGAGATGAACATCAAAAAAAATAATCACAAGTCCTTATATTCCACAATTATCTGCCAATACATCTTAAAAGGTTTTCTAACTAAATTTACATTTCTTTGCCATTATTACAATTCATAAATATACATAAATCTGGTACATCAGAAGTTGAAAGTCTAGCCTATTGGTAGTTCCTACCTCAGCTACGGCGGCATCAGTGCTTCTAGAAAACTGCGGAACGTCTCCTAACCTCTTGCGAATCGGGAGCTTGGTCCGGTTCATCTTATCTATCTGATGTTGTGTGATGAAAGAAGAAAGCAAGGGTGAGCAGCAAGCCCACCAAAATAATATGTATAATGATTAACAATATATGAGCCTTCTCATAGTACTCATGAAAGTCTTGGTCAAAAGAAATGAACCAAGTTGATATCTTAATGCGATGAAGTCGCAAAATATTCAGTATATATATATACATATATACTTTTCAAAATATTGGAAGTCCTCTTCCATGCATAATACACACAGAGTTCCAGTGTATAACTGTATAAAAATACCGTTGCAAGGTGATCTCATATATCTAACCTTGTCTCAACGTTTTTCTGAAAATCTTTGTCATGCATAAGATAATCATTTACTAGATATAAGTTTAAAAAAAATGAAGTTACAAGATACTCCAATATACTTTATATCCAAATACTACTTGAACTACCACCGTTCAAGTTATAATCAGTTTCAAAGTTCATCACCCAGATGAGACTACAAGATAAGACTTGAATAAATTCAATCTTTGAAATATCATTATAAATAATGAAGTTACGAGATACTTCATTAAGTCCTGATATATATATATATCCATATATATATATATATCTCATACATTTCCTGAAAATCTCTGTCATGTAAAGTATGAATAGAGTTATAATATCCAATGAATTTTGGAAAGGAAAAGAATTTTGACATAAACCAGATATCTTGCTGATCAGGCAAAGATACCAATAAGTAACCTTTTCTACTGTAGATGGATGAATTCCTCACCGGTCATCACCCTGGCCGCATTAGGACCTCGCGCTAGACCGTTACCCGGCCACTCACGCGTTGATGGACTGCCACCCAGCCACTTACACTTTGATAGACCGTACCCCGGCCTGTCGCTTATGCCGACTCAATTAGATGGGCTTACTTCCCGAACATTAGGCAAGTAATCAATTCATTTATCAAAACAGCAACCTTGTTGCGAATATAAAATACACCATAGAGCCGGATCCCTCAGGTTTTGAACGAGTATTTAAATCCCCTTTAAAAGGAAGATCTTAAATATAAAAATGAGTTTTGGGATCCGCTCTAACTTTTAAAAATTATTTTGAAGACTCGAAAACACTTTAAAGAGTGTTTGGAGTAATGCTGATTTAATGAAGTAAATCAGTCCCAATATATTTAGAAAATGTCTGAATATTATTATTTAAATAATATTCCCATAAAGAATAATCTTTATACAAATAATTGAAGTAGAAGTTGTAAGACTTATACTTGAAATGAGTATTAAATAACCAAAGATATACTTATATGAAAGTACTATCTTTATTTGAATAATCGAAAATAAGTTTGATTATCGAAACATTATTCTTTAATAAAATAAAGAATATATCTCAGCAAATAATCGGAGTCATAGATCCTCAAATGAATATTCAAATAATATTCATTAAATAATATAAACTGAGTCATAAGCCCTCGAATGAATATTCAAATATTATTCAATAAATAATATAAAAGAGTCATAAGCCCTCGAATGAATATTCAAATATTAATCAATAAATAATATAAACTGAGTCATAAGCCCTCGAATGAATATTCAAATATTATTCAAATAATAAAATAAAAGGAGTCATAAGTCCTCGAATGAATATTCGTAATAATATTCATTAAATAAAATAAAGTTATCGAATAAACCTTATTTGATTAATAGTTTTAAAAACTATATCAATATATATATATAAATATATATTATACTCGGGAGCCTCGCCTCCCGGTTTAGAAATATGTTCACCTTTTATCCCCTATACTAAGGGTAAACTCAAATACCGCTTATCTCTAGCATAGGTATTATGCAACTATAAGCATTTGAACCAACAGATATATAAACCAAGAATATAATTCAGGCATGCATATATACCATATCACATGCTACAATATATCGCAAGAATTTGTTAATAACCAATATGCATTTATCGCAAGATCATGCATATACACATATACATCACAACAACAGTATAACGGGTAGAAAACTTGCCTGAGCGACTTGGGGTGATAAAAGGCTCGGGACGAGTCTGGTAACCTATAAACAACAAGTAAGTTGGAATTAAACCAAAGTCACTTGTAAATCTATACTTTAACTAACTTAGACTCTAACGCTTGTTTTGCGCTTACTGATTTTCTTAAGTCACTCGAGTACCCTCGGCTCCACCATTTTTAATAATTTAACCTTTACGAGTTTTAAGGCGATTCCTTCGCGAGTGTCTTACCAACTGCCTAACACTCTTACCATAATTGTTTCATACATTAATTAACCCTTTTTGGTCTTTAACCTATGTTTCAAAGTAAGGCGAGGGGAAAAGTTTCGTTCGCGAAACGCCGTTACTTGAAACGGTCGTTTCTCCTAAACCGTGCATCGGAATCGAACGAACTATATATCAAAACGAAGCTCGTAACATGAGCTATCTAAACATGGCAGTGGTCATAATCTAGCAGGGGGTTCTCGGGTCCTAATGCTATGCACAAAAACAGTCCAAAGAAAATTGGACGTTACGACGGCTATGTTTACGCGATTTCCAATATTTTAAACCATTCAAACCCATTCCAAATCAACCTCAAATCCAACATACAACCAACATCCATCCTCATCACATCATAACAACCCCAACCAATTCAATTTAATCATTCATACTTATTCCTAAGCTTAACTTTAATCATACTTAAGTTCTTTTAATCAAAACAACAACATTTACCATTCCATTTCAATACCAATTCAATCCCAAACTCTAAATCACCAACATTAAGCTCCATATCACCCTACTAATCAAAATCATCTTATAATATATAGGAATCTAGGGTTTGGAGATGGTATACCTTCCTTGAAGTGGTGGGAGGAGCTAGGAAGCCTTAAGAAGCTTTGAGAAGTCTTAAGAATGCTTGGATCTTCAAGAAAAACAAGAAAAACTTCAAGTTAAAAACTTGAAAACACTATTCATAGTCTTCTTCTTTGATTAAATGAAGAAGATTGAGAAGGAATTGATGGCTTAAACTCATGATATAGCCCTAACTAAGCATGAAGATGATTAGGGAATTAACTCACCAATTTAGGAGGCTTGGATCTTGAGTTTTTGAATTCTTGCCCATTTGCAATAGTAAAAAGCCGAGAGCATGATGAACCATGCCTTGGTTTCTTTTTGATTTTGATGAAAATGATTTTGCTTGGCTTGGTTGGCTTGTTTTTGTGTTTGATTTAGTTAATTACCTTGTTGCCCTTGAATTTGTGTGGTTAAAAAGCCACCACACCTCCTTCCTTCCCATGTCATGCTTGTGTCACCTTGCACATGTCATAATGCTCCCACTTGTCCACACCTTGTGGTTTGATGATGTCACAATCCCTGGCTTCTTGTACAAGCTTGTCTCTTGGTCACTTATTTGTTTTACGGTTCGCTTATCTTTCGTTCTCGTTTATCGTTTGAGGGATCATACCCGGGATCTTATTACTTAGGTTCCCTTAACCTTTCTCAATATATTGTATTCCTTCTATGATCCTCTCTTATAATCCTTTAATTTAAATCCTTTTTATCCTGTTACCTTATACTCAATTCTCTCCGTATCTTGTGGATTTCCGGGAAAAATCAAAGTGTTCGGAATTGGATTCTGACGATCTTTACATACACTTATATACCACATAGAGTACTAATAATATCCCATAAGATCAATAACAGAACCCCTACATAGCGTGGCATGAAAAGTTTTCTCGTTCAGCAAAAACACTATTCATAAGGGTTTCAAAATTTCTCAAAAATTGGGGTTATTACACTCAGTCTCCCCAACAAATCTTGCATAGTACCATAGGGTATAACTGAATCCAATTTCTCAGCATTGTAGGATTTCAGATCTGCAATGTCCTGCTTGAGCTCATCCACACTTAGATTTTGCTGGTAATGCTGCAACTGCAAGAGATGCAGAGATTCCAGATGAGCTTGAAGAATTGCCTTGGTACCAGCATCTTGAGTCTCCTGAAAGGCCTTCTGAATTGTCATGACTTGTCTGACCAGAGTGACACCAAATTCTCCTGGTGTTGGTGATTTGGCCAGTGCCCATTCAGGAAGAGCAGGAGCAGAACTTGGGACTTCTACTCCCCCTAAGTTCATGCTCTCATTCAAAGAATTAGAGTCATCATCATTAGAATTTACTCCAAATTCTTCAGATGGCTCACCAGCTTGAGAAGGCAGCCTGTTGACAGCAGCTTTGTCTCTTAGAAGAGATTCTGAAGTGTGTACAATGTGTAGTGTCTGTTCTGCCTCCACATTGCCCTGAGCAACCAAAAATTGAAAGGCTGAAACAGGGTGAGTAAAAGTGTCAGCATCCAAGGAAATGTTATCAATGACAGCTTTGTAATGTTGCTGAAATTGTCTTTCCTTATCTGCATCATCCACTTTCATTAACTCACTAGCAATGGCTGGATCCACCCTTATAGCTTCTGTACCTGCCTTTCTCTCAATTTCTCTCTGTTCTTGCATCAGGGGCTCCCCCTGGCTCACACACACCCTCACACCCTCACCTTCACCTTCTAAGGTGGCACTCCTCTCACTTACTTTTGCCATGCTGGAAGAAATAGCATGCATTTGGTGACTCTCAACCTCTCCTTTTGCCTGGGAGCAACCCAGCCTCTCACTCAAAAAATCACTCCCTTCCCTCAAACCTAAAAGTGATTGTACAGTTGCCATGTCCTCTACAGTTGGAATTGTTTCTGTTAAGTGTGTAGAGACCATCAACGGATAGGGAATATCCGTTGAAGTGGAAACTGATGGTATCAACGGATAACTGTTGTTAAGCTTATCCGTTGAAGAACAACCACTTGTCAACGGATGAGAGATATCCGTTGAAGAAGGAAAAGATGTAGATATAGAAAGTGACATAATTGTTGAATCTGTGTGGATTGATTTTAAGTGTGGTGACACAGATTCTGCAACTACATCTGAAAGAATTGGCTGATGATCCAACAAATCATCTAAAAGATGATGATCACCAGGTTTTGAGTGGGGCTCCTCCCTGAGTTTTAATGAGGGAGAATCAGGAATTAATGTGAATATCATATCCACATCCAGAGAGGGTGTTGGAGAGCTTGATGAATGGTGTGTTTCTATATTAAGAGAATGGGGCTGTGATTCCACATTTGTTGGAATCACATCAAGCTGAATTTGAGAAGGCACAGATACAGGTGGATGTATCTGTGCTGTGTGTGTCCCTTGTGTGGAAACTAGGGTCTTGGCCTTCTTCTTCCTTGAAAAGGCTTTAAATAGTGAATGTGTGGCTTCAGTGTCCCTCCCTCTTTTGTTCTGTGTCCCTGGTTGGGGACTATTTTCAATAGTTACATCCTTTTGGGAGGATGCAACCAGGGATGTGCTGGACTCCTTTTGAACCACCACAGTCTTTTGAGAGACTGTGGCTTGGCTGGTTTGGGTACCACTCACCTCTCCCACCTTATCCTGGGGGGCTTTTTGATGTTCACCCCTCCCCTCACCACTCACACCCTGTTCACTCTCTTCAGGGTTTATGGTAGTTGTTACAACTGTTGTCTTTTGAGAAACAACAGAGGTAGGTTTCTTTGACTTGACTTTGGAAACTTTAGATTTGGTGGCTTTGGTAGGAGCCTGTTTGGACAAAGACACAGGTTCCATAGCCACACTAGAAGGAAAAGAAACATTGGGGTTGGAAATAGTAGGAGTTATAGAAACATTTACCTCACTTACCTGTGGTGCATTCATGATTGGCAAGTATACCAATGGCACCTGGCTGTTGAGGTTCATTCTCAAAAGGTCTGCAAGGACCCTTTTCTCTTGTGCCCAGCATTTGAGTTTATTATTCTCATTGGATATAACCAAACCTTCAGCAACATGGTTAGCCAATAGCATAAAGAATCTAGCAAAGTAGATGTTATGTGGTCTATTAGCTTTGTTGCCTAATCTGGAACCTAATTCTAGCATAACACAGTTGCTAAAATTAAAGTACCTATCAGAAACTAGCATAAAGAGCATATTAACAAGAGATGAAGTGATAGCATCAAAATTGCTAATCTTCCCAGAGAAAACCTTAATAAAGGCATCTCCAAGAAAACTCCATTCTTTCCTAAGGCCTTTCCTTCTAATACTACCTAAACTAGCAGAATCAAAAGCATAGCCTATGGAATCTAGCATTGCAGAGACATCTTTATCAGTATGTGGTGTCATGGCATTATTCTCAGGCAACTTAAAGCAAGATTGTATATCATCACAATTAATGCAATAGTCCTTACCTTTGAGAGAGAAGGCAATAGTCATATCTGTGGAGTTGAACTCTGCAGTTGTCCAAATTTCCTCAATCACTTCACAGTAGATGGTTGGGGCTTCCAGCATTGCATAGCTCAGTTTGCAGTTCTTGATGAAGTCCATCATCTTGTGATAATCAGAATGGGCTTCATTCTTTTCAACCAAGACTATGAAATTATTCTTTTCATAAACAAATCCTGTTTGAGACATAATTTTGACTACTGGTGCCATTGTTGTGAGTAGAGGTTGCAGAGAAAAACTTGAGAATTGAGAGAGAAAGAGAATGATAATTGCAAGAAAGCGTAAAGTGAAAATAAGAATTCAATTGGGCTTTTATACTTTCTTGAATTAAAACATAAATAAAATAATTAAATGATACTTTTAAGTAAGTGACAGCCGTTCAGGAATAAATAAAACTGTAGAAATTCTGAAAACTACCGTAAATACAAATACATACAACACTGTATATCTGTATCAACGGTTGAGTAAAAGAATCAACGGCTGTGACTCACTGACGTGACACATCAACGGATAAGGTAAATAGTTATCCGTTGATGAACAGCACCATTTTATCCGTTGAAGGATAAAATTACCAGAAATGTATTTGTCTTTCAACGGATGAAGAATATCCGTTGATAGAACAATTTTGGCTTTCAACGGATAGGGAATATCCGTTGACAGGATAAGTCTTGATTAAAGCCAACTTTGTTCTTGCAGCAAATTCATTTCAAGCTACAAGATAGATTACATAGATGACATAGATTATGAATAGTTAAGCATACCTAACTCACTTACTAATCTTGTGAATGTTGATTCATCAAGTGGCTTGGTAAATATGTCTGCAATCTGCTTTTCACTTGGAACAAAATGAAGTTCCACTGTACCTTTCATCACATGTTCCCTAATAAAGTGGTACTTGATATCAATGTGCTTGGTTCTTGAGTGCTGCACTGGATTTTCAGTAATGGCAATGGCACTTGTGTTGTCACAAAATATTGGAATTTTGTCAACAGTTATACCATAGTCAAATAACTGGTTCCTCATCCATAGTATTTGTGCACAGAAACTACCAGCTGCAATGTACTCAGCTTCAGCTGTTGATGTGGAAACAGAATTCTGTTTCTTGCTGAACCATGATACAAGCTTGTTCCCTAGAAATTGACAGGTGCCTGTTGTGCTTTTCCTGTCTATTTTGTAACCTACATAATCTGCATCTGAGTAGCCAATTAGATCAAAACCAGACTCTCTAGGGTACCAAATTCCTAGATTTGGAGTCCCCTTGAGATATCTGAAAATTCTTTTAATAGCCACTAAGTGAGATTCTTTAGGGTCAGCTTGAAATCTAGCACAGAGACATGTAGAAAACATAATATCAGGTCTACTGGCAGTTAAATATAAAAGTGAGCCAACCATGCCTCTATAACTTGTAATATCCACAGACTTTTCAGCCTTGTTTAATTCAAGCTTGGTGGCAGTGGCCATGGGAGTTTTTGCAGGTGAACAATCCATTAAGTCAAACTTCTTTAAAAGATCATAAATATATTTAGTTTGACTAATGAAAATTCCACCACTAACTTGTTTAACTTGTAAACCAAGAAAGTAAGTTAGCTCTCCCATCATGCTCATTTCATATTTACTTTGCATTAATTTAGCAAACATTTTACAAAGTTTATCATCTGTAGATCCAAATATAATATCATCTACATAAATTTGTACAAGTATCTTAGAGCCATTAACATTTCTAAAGAAGAGAGTTTTGTCAACAGTACCTCTTGTGAAGTGATTATCTAGAAGGAACTTTGATAAAGTCTCATACCAGGCTCTAGGTGCTTGCTTTAGTCCATAGAGTTCTTTCAACAAATAATACACATGGTCTGGAAAATTTGGATCTTCAAAACCTGGAGGTTGGCTTACATAAACTTCTTCCTCCAATTCCCCATTTAGAAATGCACTCTTGACATCCATCTGATAGACTTTGAAATTGGCATTAGCTGCATAGGCTAGAAAGATTCTGATGGCTTCAAGTCTGGCAACTGGAGCAAATGTTTCATCAAAATCTATTCCCTCTTGTTGAAAGTAGCCTTTAGCAACCAATCTGGCTTTATTCCTTATGACAATGCCATTTTCATCCATCTTGTTTCTGAATACCCATTTTGTGTCAATAGAACTCTTGTTCTTTGGCTTGGGTACCAGCTTCCATACTTTGTTCCTCTCAAATTGGTTTAGCTCCTCTTGCATTGCTAAAATCCAATCTAGATCCAAAAGAGCTTCTTCCACTCGCTTAGGTTCCTCCTGTGATAGAAAGCTACTATACAGATATTCATCTTGAGTAGCCCTTCTAGTTTGTACTTTTGATATAGCATCACCAATGATCAGTTCAAAAGGATGATTCTTGGTCCATTTCCTTTGAGGTGGTAGATTAGCCCTTGATGAGGTTGCCTCAGTATTGTCATGATGTGAGATAGAATGTTGATTTGTTGAAACTCCCCCTGAGTTACTGATCCTTTGAAAGGAATTGGGAGTTCTATCAACTGATGAGGTGAATTGATTATCCGTTGATAGACTGTGATCAACGGATGCTTCGTTATGAACTTCAACGGATGATGCACTTTGTCTTTCAACGGATGCTGCATTGCTTCTTTCAACGGAAGCTGAATTATGACTTTCAACGGATGCAGCATTCTGTGCATTATCCAAAGGCAGACTCTGGTTTCTTCTTGAGATGCCTTCTTCATCATTCTCATCTTCACTATCATCACAATATATCTCAATATTGTCAAATTTGAGTCCTTCATGATGTCCCTCATCTGTTAGTCCATCAATCTTTTTATCATCAAACACAACATGTACAGATTCCATGACAATGTTGGTTCTTAGATTGTAGACCCTATATGATTTTCCAGCAGAATAACCAACAAATATTCCTTCATCAGCCTTTGCATCAAACTTTCCTTTGTGATCAGATTGATTCCTTAAGATGTAGCATTTGCAACCAAAGACACGTAGAAAGTTTAAAGTTGGTTTTCTTCTCTTGAATAATTGATAGGGAGTCATGCATTTTGCTTGATTGATTAGAGAAATATTCTGAGTGTAACATGCACAGTTAACAGCCTCAGCCCAAAAATAAGTTGGGAGTTTTGACTCCTCAAGCATTGTCCTTGCAGCTTCAATTAGTGATCTGTTCTTCCTTTCCACCACACCATTTTGTTGTGGAGTTCTTGGAGCTGAGAACTCATGCATGATCCCATTTTCTTCACAGAACATCTTCATGGTTGAATTCTTGAACTCAGTTCCATTGTCACTCCTAATATTCCTTACTTTGAAATCAGGATGATTGTTGACTTGCTTGATATGATTGATGATGATTTCACTAGCTTCATCCTTTGATCCAAGAAAATAAACCCATGAAAACTTTGAGAAATCATCTACAATCACTAGGCAGTATCTTTTCCTTGAAATTGACAATACATTGACTGGTCCAAAAAGATCCATGTGTAGAAGTTGCAGTGGTTCATCAATTGCAGATTCAAGCTTCTTACTGAATGATACTTTCTTTTGCTTTCCTTTCTGACAAGCATCACACAGTCCATCCCTTGTGAATTCCACTAGAGGCATTCCTCTAACTAAGTCCTTTTTGACTAGATCATTCATTGTCTTGAAATTCAAATGGGACAGCTTCTTGTGCCATAGCCAACTTTCAATTGGGCTTGCTTTACTGAGAAGACAAGCAATGGATTCTGCATCTGTAGAGTTGAAATCAGCTAAGTACACATTCCCTTTTCTAACTCCAGTTAGAACCACTTTATTGTCCTTTTTACTTGTGACAATACAGGCTTCAGAATTGAAGGAAACAGTATTCCCTCTGTCACATAGTTGACTGATGCTCAATAAATTGTGTTTGAGACCATCAACCAATGCAACTTCATCAATGATGACATTTTCTCTTGAAATCAAGCCATATCCCATAGTGAATCCTTTGCTGTCATCTCCAAAGGTTATGCTAGGGCCAACTCTCTCCTTAAACTCTGTTAGCAGGGTGAAATCTCATGTCATGTGTCTTGAACAACCACTGTCCAAGTACCATAGATTCCTTCTTTGTCCCTGCACACAACAAAATCAATCAAGTTGATCTTGGTACCCAAGTTTCCTTCGGTCCACCCTTGTTAGTCTTTTTCCTAGACTTCATTCCTCCTGCATCTTTTGACTTAGGTAACTTTGGGTCAACCTTGGTCTCAGATGTGGTTGGTTGAAGTGTAGGGTTAGTCACAGAATCATTTAACACATTTGATTGAATTTGATAAGGCATATATTGTGCAAGCATGTTATTCCACATAGGCATATTGTATGGCATTTGAGGCATACTAAATGCAGTAAAATAAGGATTGTTAATGTATGGCATGTTTGCAAAATGTGCATGGGGATTTTGGTGAGACATAACAGGCATAGCATGCAGAGATGACATAGACATGTTAGGTTTGGAGGGATTTGAAGGCATGGGAGCATTTTTAACAGATTTGCAATTATCAGATAGGTGATTAACACTTTTACAATGCACACAGCTTTTTCTAGGAGCATACTTATCAGGTGTGTAATTGTTGTGTTTATTAATTCATACCTTCCCATTTCTTTTAGATTTTCTTTTAGTTTCCTTCTTATCCTCAACCAACTTAAGTCGATCTTTTAGCTGATCTAAAGTCATATGTCCTATATTCACCTTACTAACATCTCTGGATGTGCTAGCTCCTTCTTTGACAAAGTTCTTGAGAGTTGAATCATTCTTTTTATTTAGATTTTTATTTATAAAAGAACTTGCCTGTTTTAATTGATGAGCCTTCAACGGATGCTCCTTTTCTTCCTTCAACGGATAACTTTCATCATCCGTTGATTCCACATCCGTTGACAATCCATCAATTAATTCTAACTTCTTTTTGTTTTTCTTCCAGGCATCCTCACAGAATGATTCAATTCCCTGGACCTTTACAATCTGAACACTGACATCCCTAGATGTTTTCCAGGCCTTGATTACCTCTTGCTCACTTTCTAACTGTTTAGAAAGAATTTCCACTTTCTTAACAGCTTCTGCTAGTTCACTCTCAACAGTCAGGCATTTAAGTTTTATCTTTTCAAGCTCAATTACCTGATCCTCTAACACATCATTCCTATCACTTAAAAACAAATTATTCTCCTTGATCCTAGTGTTTTCTTTTGCTAGAGATTTAAGGGAAACACGCAAATGATATAATTCATTGGTCATATCATTTATGGCTTCATTGCATTCATGTTTAGAGAGCTGAGAGAGATCAGTAGTAATTACCTGGTTGCTTGATGAACTAGTTTCATTTTCATCAGAATTAGCCATCAGGGCTAGGTTGACATATTCCACATCATCATCTTCGTTTGCCCCATCTGCTGCTCAATCATCTTGAGTGAGAAATGCTCTTTCCTTTTGTTTGAGCAAATCAAAATACTTCTTTTTGTAATTAACTTGCTCAAATTTCTTTTTCTCAGAATTTGGCTTCCTACACTCACTTGCAAAGTGTCCACTAATGCCACAGTTGTAACATTTGAACTTTGATTTGTCCACCATGTTTTTGTTTGGCTTAGTGAACTTTGTGTTTTTCCTGAACTTCATCTTTGCAAACCTCCTGGATAGAAAGGCCAAATGTTCTTCAATATCATCAGATTCATCCTGACTGGAATTGTCTTCATCCTCAGCAACTTGCTCTTTACCCTTGCTTGATTATGATTTGCTTGTGCCAACTTTGAGACTTGGCATTGTCTTCTCCTCATTCCTGGCTTCCATCTTCTCACAGTCAGCTACAAGAGCAACTGTTCCTCCTTTTCTCTTTCCCTTTTCCAACAGCTCATCCTGCTCCATTTCAAGTTCATAAGTCTTCAAAATTCCATATAATCTTTCAAGTGTGAAGTTCTTATAATCTTGAGAGTTTCTCAAAGAGACAGTCATGGGCTTCCATTCCTTTGGCAGAGACCTAAGAAATTTTAAGTTGGAATCCTTGACTTGGTATACTCTACCATACAGCTTCAATCCATTCAACAGTTTCTGAAACCTGTTGAAGATATCATTTAATGATTCACCTTCTTCAAAGTGAAAATATTCATACTGTTGAATAAGAAGCTGCATTTTGTTCTCTCTGACCTGCTCAGTACCTTCACAGATGATTTGTACAGTGTCCCAAACTTCCTTTGCAGTTTGGCAATTGATGACATTGTCAAACATATCTTGATCTAAGCCATTAAACAAAATGTTCATGGCTCTCTTATCCTTGCGGATTTCTTCCATGTCTTCAATAGTCCATTCTGTTCTTGGCTTGGGAATAGACTGTCCAACAGCAACTGTTGCAGTAGCTGCTGTGGCTACCTTGTGAGGGATGTGAGGACCATTTTCAATACAGTTGATGTAGATTTCATCTTGAGAAAGAAGATGTAAATGCATCTTCACTTTCCAGTGATGATAATTATCCTTTTCCAGGATTGGAATCTTTACACCAATATCCTTCCTATTCATGATGGTAACAGGAGAGTTCTTCTGTGCACTCATGATGTTAGCAGAATAGATCTTTAAACTCTTTATATGTTAAGAGCTTGTTATGATACCAATTGTTATTCCCAGTGGACTAACAATGAGATTTACAGAAGGGGGGTTGAATGTAAATCTCAAAACTTTTTCAAGTTTTGAGCAGTTTGTAAGGCTAAGTGTTTGAGTGATCAAATGTGTGTGAATTACTTGGAGCTGATGCAGACAGATATATATTCAAACACAAATGTAATGAACACAAAGAACTTAAAAACTTTTCTGGTGGATTTGTTGTTCCACCAGGGATGTGTTATTTCAGAAAATCTGTGATTCAAAATTAAATCATAGCTGCTTCCTAATACAAACTAGATGATTTTCTCTCTTGATATTTCTAAACAGCTCAGGGAAAATTCACATCTAATTACTAGCTACTATTTGGTTTATATATCACCAAGTTTACAAGTGAAGACAAAGATAAAGTACAATAAGAAAATAGTTTTCCACTTGTTTCTATTCCATTTTTATCTAGTGTAATATGGAATTATCTGTTGACTTTCCATTTTGAACCAGACTAAAAACGGCTGCTTTTTCTGCTGTTCCTGAAATAGGCTACCACATCTCTGTCAATCCATGTGCCTCTGTCAGCTTTGTTAACTGTTATCAACTGCTATGAGACTGAGCATCCGTTGAAGCTTTCATCCGTTGATGGCTTTATCCGTTGATGCTCTAGCAGTTGAAGCTTTATCCGTTGAAGCACTTATCTGTTGATGGATATTATCCGTTGAAGCATTAGAGACATCCGTTGAAGCTTTGTTTCTTATCCGTTGAAGGTCTTCAATATCCGTTGACACTTCTTCATTTATACAAAATTACAAGGCATGAAATATTTACAATTAGCCCTCCTATTTGTACATCCATTAGTAGTCAACATGACTGATTATTTCCTAACAACATCTAAGAATTACAGCTTGAAACCAGAGAGTGAAATGTGCTACAATACCAAACTTATTGCTAAGTAAGGCTACTCCTTCAACGGATAGCCAAGATGGTCTTATCTGTTGAGGCTACAAACACTAGATTTCTACTTAAGTGTTTTGCTTAACTTATCATCAAACTAATACACATATTCCTAACAGATCCTTAGCAGTTGCTCCTCAAGTGTGAAGCACTCCACCGGTATCCACCAAGAAAATGATGTTAAGGAGGAGGAAGGAGGTGGAGAGAATTGGGTTTTCCAAACTTTTTGGGTTTTCGGGTTTGATGTGGGTTAGAATAAAATAGGGTCTATAATAGTGTATTTATAGGCAAAATTTTCAGCTAAAATTTTTCCATAAATAATATTATTATTATCCCATTTATTATTCTCATTAATAATTAAAACACCTTTTAATTATTAATCCTTTTTCTAAACACTTTAGAAATAATTCTCTCTCTTGATTTAATTTCCAAAAATTAAATCCTTAATTAATAATATTAAGAACTTTTCTTAATTAATTTATAATCAATTAAATCTCATTTAATCAATTATTAAATTTGCTAATTAATTATTTATTTCATAAATAAATAATTATTAGCCATTATTAATTAATTCCTCCACCATTAAATCATTCTCCTTTTATGGTGTGACCCTGTAGGTTCAATATTAAGCCGGTAGTAGAAATAATTAATAATAAAACTATTTTATCATTATTTATATAAATTCTCCAATTTATTAAATATGATTAATTAATTAATCACATTTATTCTACATCGTGAGTGATGCTTCTCAACATATCGCGACTATCCGGATAATATGAATTCACTACTTAGAATACCAAGAACCTGTCAGTGAATAGTTACCGTACAATAAACTCCTTCTACCCTACAATGTCCCGATTAAATACAAGGCATGGATCTCGTGTCAAGCCTATCTAATTCAATCACTTGCTTACCATTTACTATGCGTAGTTCTATGCAAATTAGAAACTCCTTTCTAATTTCATTCACTCTGGCCAGAGATTCCTAAACTAGCATAAGTGGATCAGCCTTGAACATTCGCTTCCTTCACTGGAAGGGGTAGATCCTTTATTGATCATACACTATCTTCGTGTACAAATTCCTATACCCAGAAGAGCCCTAATAATTGTCCCTGGAGACTAAGAACTAAACCAAAGCATAGTTCAGTGTACACAAGATGACTATGATGACCTCAAGTCTAAGGATACTTGTACAACTATCACTATGTGAACAACTGCTGACACGTGAGTGAACTCCATCAGTTGTTCAGCTGTGCGAGTCATGTTCAGTGAACTTATTCCATAATAAGCACCTACATACTAGCTATAGTGTCACCACACAAATGTCTATGAGAACAGACATCCTTCATAATGAAGCAAACATAGTATGTACCGATCTTTGCAGATTATTAATTACCAGTTAGTAATCCTATGACCAGGAACTATTTAAGTTTAGAGTTATCATCTTTTTAGGTCTCACTATTATGATCTCATCATAATCCATAAAAAGCTTTACTCTAAACTATGGTATATCTTATTTAAACACTTAAATAGATAAAGCCCGTAATAAAAACAAAACAAGTCTTTATTAATATCAATGAAACAGATTACATAAAAGTTATTCCTAAATCCTAATACATGATTGGACTTAGGACATATTCCTTTCATGGAGTTCATCACAAATATGAACAGTGGAATTTTGGAAATCCGATATCATATTCTTGTTTATCGCTGAAAATAAGTGAATGTAAAAGACGTCGGAATTCGAAGATTTACGATTATACTACGTGTTTTCGTATCCGTAAGGAATGGCGTAGAACTGGGGATACTACGTGGAATAAACATTATATCAAGGTGTTTCTATGATCAAGAGAAAGGAATAGAATTAGTTAAAGGATTATATGCAATAAAAGAATTCACTACGAAACGAAATGTTATGCGAGAAAACTATCAGAATAAAACGACAAGTGCATGAGTGTAAATTAAATAAGAAGTGAATGGAAGCCATGCAAGGTGGCCATGCAAGATCCTATACCCAACTAGTAGTTAGAAGTATAGCTAGTAGTTAGTAAATCAAACTAGAATAGTAGCATGAATAGTGTAGGGGAGACTAGAAGTACCATGCACCATGCTTCTACTTTTCTACTCCACCACACAAATAATCAAGCCAAACCTCCACTTTTCTTTTGTCCAAATAATTATATATCAACCCATACTTCTATTTTACACCACACCACTCAAGTACCCAAGTTAAGAAAAGCTCCCACACTCCACATTCCAGCAGTTCGGATTTTCAGACCAAGGGGGAAAGAAAAATCTATAATTTGAGTTTTAGAGCTTCATAAATCATGAAATTTGGACCATAGCTTTCTAATTACATATAAAAGGTACGTGCAAATTTTGATGGCCATTAATTAAGTATTTCATAGGTAAATCGTGGTCCAAAGTTGGGCATGTTTTTGTTGGTTAGAAACTAAGTTATGTTCTTGATGTTTTCTTGTTAGTTTAAGGCTTGTTAAGGATAGATCAAGCTTCTCCAAGGTTAATACACTCTTCCTAGGAGTTCTAAGGATCAAAGAAAGGTATAACTCTTCACCCTTAAAGATTTTATGGTTGAATTTTAAGGATTTATGTTATATAGTTTCAAGATTCAAAAGATTGTGAGTGTTTGAGGTTTATGTGTCTAAATCTTGTTAGGTTTTAAAGATTATGAGATGTAATTCTTGGATGTTACACTAGATGATGTAGAGAATGAGTAGATGAGTGAATCTTGAGAATTAAAAAATGTTGTGTTGGTCATAAGTAGTGATTGTGTCAAGAACAAGTAGTAGAAATGGAATGTGGAGCCTATGGCACTTGGTCTTCCTTCTGCAATGTATTCGGCCATGTAAATGTTTGAAACTTGTGAGTCCGATAAGTGGCATTTCATACCACTTAGAACGTCTTATAATAGCTTGAATTAATGTCTTGAAATCAAGTATTTTGTGTATTTGATGCGTTTTTCTAGTGTTTGTGCATTTCAGGGTATTAGTTGCATTTCGGGAGAGAATTCATTAATAATAAGCCTTGGCATGTGTTTAGCATTGCAAGTGGGAAGATAGGAGCAGATTGCAGCGAAGAAACGGAGCAGAAACAGAGTATTTTCCAGAAGGGGTCTGAGCGCCCGCTCAGCTCTGCTGAGCGGCCGCGGAGGAAGCTGAGCGCCCGCTCAGGAATGCTGAGCGGCCGCGCAGGGTCGTAATTTCAGAATAAATATTTTAGACTCCCATTTCTGTTTGGCTTCCAACTTCTGTGTTATCTGGGTTTTATGGGACTCCTATATAAGTAGTGTAACACCCTCAAATCCGGAGTCGGGGATCCGGGTTGTCACGAGTTCCATTTCCCTTAATAACACCCAATCTTAATAAACAATCAACTACTCTGTACGGTGACCCCACAATAAACACACACACCACAAGTTATAGTCTCAGAGATGAATATCCAAAAAAATAACACGAGTCATTTTATTCCAAAATTATATGCCATTACACCTTAAAAGGGTTTCTGAATAGATTTACATTTCTTTGTCATTATTATAATTGATAAAGATACATAAGTCTGGTACATCAAAAGTTGAAAGCCTAGCCTATTGGTAGTTCCTACCTCAGCTACAGCGACATCAACGCCTATAGGAAACTGCGGAACGTTTCCTATCCGCTCGCGAATTGGGAGCTTGGTCCTGTTCATCTTTTCTATCTGTTGTTGTGTGATGAAAGAAGAAAGCAAGGGTGAGCAACAAGCCCACCAAAATAATATGTATAATGATTAACTATATATGAGCATTCTCATAGTACTCATGAAAGTCTTGGTCAAGAAGAAATGAACCAAGCTGATATCTTAACGCGACCAAGTCGCAAAATATTCAGTATATATATATATATACTTTTCAAATTCTTGGAAGTCCTCTTCCATGCATAATATACACAGAGTTCCAGTTTATAACTGTATAAAACTATCGTTGCAAGGTGATTTCATATATCTAACCTTGTCTCAACGTTTTTGTGAAAATCTTTGTCATGCATAAGATAATCATTAACCAGATATAAGTTGAAAAGATGAAGTTACAAGATACTCCAATATACTTATATCTTTTCCGGATACTACTTGAACTACCACCGTTCAAGGTATCATCGGTTTCAAAAGTTCATCACATAGATGAGACTACAAGAAAAGACTTGAATAGATTCAATTTTGAAATATCATTATAAATAATGAAGTTACGAGATACTTCATTAAGTCCCGATATATATATACACCTATATATATACATTTCATACACTCCTTGAAAACCTCTGTTATGAAAATTATAAATAGAGTTGCAATATCCAATGAATTTGGAAAGGAGAAAACCTTGGCATAAACCCGATATCTTGCTAATCAGGCAAAAATACCAATAAGTAACCTTTTCTACTAGTAGATGGATGAATCCCCCACCGGTCATCACCCTGGCCACATAAGGACCTTGTGCTGGACCGCCACCCGGCCTCTTACGCGTTGATGGACTGCCACCCAGCCACTTACACTTTGATAGACCGTACCCCGGCCTGTCGCTTATGCCGACTCAATTAGATGGAATTACTTCCCGTACGTTGGGCAAGTAATCAAATTGTTTTCTCAAAACAGCAACCACGTTGCGAATGTAAAATACACCACAGAGCCGGATCCCCCAGGTTTTGAGCGAGTATTTAAATCCCCTTCGAAAGGAGGATCTTAAATATAAAAGAATGAGTTTTGGGATCCGCCCTAACTTTTAGAAATCATTTTGAAGACTCGAAAACATTTTTAAGAATGTTTGGAGTACTGCTGATTTATTAAAATAAATCAGTCCCGATATATTAGAAATATCTGAATATTATTATTTAAATAATATTCTCATAAAGATAATCCTTATAAAAATAATCGAAGTAGAAGTTTTAAAACTCATACTTGAAATGGATATTAAATAACCAAAGATATACTTATATGAAAGTACTATCTTTATTCGAATAATCGAAAATAAGTTTGATTATCGAAACATTATTCTTTAATAAAATAAAGGATATTATTAAATAATAAGCGGAGTCTTAATACCTCGAATGAATATTATAAATAATATTCATTAAATAAAATAAACGGAGTCATACATCCTCAAATGAATATTCAAATAATAATCATTAAATAGAATAAACAGAGTCATAAGTCCTCGAATGAATATTCGAATAATATTCATTAAATAAAATAAAGTTATCGAATAAACCTTATTCGATCAATAGTTTTGAAAACTATATCCATATATATATAAATATATATATATATACTCGGGAACATCGACTCCCGGTTTAGAAATATGTTCACCTTTGGGTCCCCTATACTAAGGGTATACGCAACTACTGCTTATCTCTAGCATAGGTATTATGCAACTAATAAGCATTTGAACCAACAAATATATAAATCAAGAATACGAAACAGGCATGCATATATACCATATCACATGCTCCAATATATCGCAAGAATTTGCTAATAACAAATATGCATTTATCACAAGATCATGCATATACATATATACATCACAACAGCAGTTATACGGGTAGAAAACTTGCCTGAGCGACTGGGGGTTACAAATGGCTTGGGACGAGTCTGGTAACCTATAAACAACATATAAGTTGGAATTAAACTAAAGTCGCTTATAAATCTATACTTTAACCAATTAGACCCTAACGTTCGCTTTTGCGCTTAATGATTCACTTAAGTCGCTCGAGTACCCTCGGCTCCACCATTTTTAATAAATTAACCATTAAGGGTTTTAAGCTCGTAACATGAACTATCTAATCATGGCAATGGTCAAAATCTAGCAGTAAGTTCACGGGTCCTAATGTTAAGAGCAAAAACAGTCTAAAGTAAATCGGACATTACGACGGCTATGTTTACGCGATTACCAAATTTTAAACTACTCCAATCAACCACAATCAACCACAAATCAACCCATAACCACCAATACCACCAAAATTCATCAAAACCTTACTAACTCAGTCCATAACTTCATGATTTTTCCAACTTATTCAATCTCAAACAAGAGCTACTAATTATACTTAAGGTTCATCAACCAACAACCAATATTTATAACCCAAAATCATTATAATTCCATCCAAACTCTAAATATACAAGAATCATGCTCTCATGAACTATAACAAACAAAACCAAACCTAATACTCAAAGTAAAGTTAGGGTTTGGAGGGGTTATACCTTCCTTGGAGAGTGGAGAATCACTTAGGAAGCCTTAAATAACCACTAACTATCTTTACTAAGCTTGGATCTTGAAGAAAACATAAGAAAACACAAAGTTAGTTTCTTGAAAACACTATTCACCAAGAACTTAGATGAATTCATTAGCTATCTTAAACATGGAATCTTGAGCTTAAACTTATGGCTCATCTTAGTTATGAATTATGGAAGCTAAAGAAACAAACCTCTTGAATTATGAAGGTGTGTAGCTTGATTTTTGAAATTTTCTCCTTTGCTTTTCATGGAAAAGCCGAGAGCAAAGAGTGGGGGAAGAAGAAAATGTTTTTGTTTTGGTTGCTTTTGATTTTTTGTGTTTGTTTTACTTGTTAATTAGGTTGTTACCATGGTAAATATTGTGTGGCTCACAATCATCCAACAACACACTTGCTTGGTCATGCTTATGTCACCATGTGATGTCACCCTCCCTCATTTGTCCTCTTCTCATTGGTTTGATGACATCATCCCCACTAATCTCTTTGATTAGCTTTTAATTATTTGGCTAATGACCGCTGATCTGTTATACGGTTCACTTAACTTTCGTTTTCGTTTATCGTTTGAGGGATCATACCCGGGATCTTATTACTTGGGTTCCCTTAACCTTTCTCAATACATTATATTCCTTTTATGATCCTCTCTCATAATCCTTGAATTTAAATCCTTTTAATCATGTTACCTTATACTCAATTCTTTCGGTATCTGGTGGATTTTCGGGAAAAATCAAAGTGTTCGGAATTGGATTCTGACGATCTTTACATACACTTATATACCATATAGAGTACTAATAAAATCTCAGAATATCAATAACAGAACCCCTACGTAGTGTGGCATGAAAATTTTTCTTATTCAGCATAATCTGCAAAATCACTATTCATAAAGGTTTCAAAAATTTCCAAAAATTGGGGTTATTACAGTCTCCCCTCCTTAAAAGGATTCCGTCCCGGAATCAGATAGAAAATGAATAGGGATACTCTCTTAGCATTGCACTTTCTAACTCTCGAGTAAATTTTCCCACATTGTGGTCCTACCACTAAACTCTACCTAGTTTAATAACCCTTCTCCTAAGCACTTGCTCCTTTTCACTCTATAACCCTTCCTGGTTGCTCCATATAGGTTACGTCTGGTTGCATGTCTAGGCGCTCATATGCCCCTATTTATCTGACATCCGAATTACACTTCCTTAATATTGATACGTGAAACACGTTATGACTTGCTACATGTTCGGGGGTAGGGCTAGCTCATATGCTATCCTTCCCAATACGTCTTAATATATCCAAGGGTCCAACAATTCGTGGACTTAAACTTTCCTTTCTTTCCAACCCTCATCAATTCCTTTTTAAGGGAATACTTTTAACAATACAAGGTTCCCTCCTTCATACTCTTTGTCCTTTCATTTGTCAAATCAGCATACTTCTTATGTCCATCATGAGCTACTCCCAGCCGTCCTCTGATTAGATCTATTATATCCTTGGTCCTTTGGACTACTGCGGGTCCGAGCATCTTGCGCTCTACAACTTCATCCTAACATAAGGGAGATCGACATTGTCTTCCCTCAAGGATCTCATAAGGCGACATCTCGATAATGACATATGCTCTATTGTCGTAAGAAAACTCAATTCGTGTTAAGTGATCATTCCAATTTCTTTCAAGTCTATTGCACAGACTCTCATTATAGCTTTTAGCATTAGAGCTTTTGCTTCTCAATACCCATTCTTTTCCAGTTCGTAATCGCTACTACCTTCCATTCCTAATATTATACTGGTTATACTTTTGCTCGTTAGCGTTCTATAACCTTTTAATAACCACGTCAACCTTAGTATCACGAATGTGTTTCCATTCTGAATACCACCATAACTTTACTACTCCTTTTTCAGCTGTTTCTATTTCCCAAAGTTTGATCAATCATATAGAAGTAAAGGAATTTGTTGAGAGATCACTATGATCATGAACACTTGTTATATCGCATAGTTAGTACAGAAGGTGGCCAGCCTTTAGTACTTGACAAGCAATTAAACAATAGATGGTATCCTACTAGGCTTCTATCACACAGATAGATAGTCATTCGGCAATACCTCCCCTTCTGGAAGGGTTGTTCTTCTCAGCTTACATGAAATGAAAAGAAGAGAAAAGAACGAACTGAAGAGAATTGTATATTCGTAAAAAAAATAAAATTATTGCCATAAAATATCTGGCTTGGAATCTACCTCTGAACTATAGAGGTTTGTCATAGGAGAACAAAACATATATGTATTTATATCAACATTAAGTATTATATCATCGTATTTCACATGCCTAAATATTTTTGCTATTTCGTCCATCATTCTATGGACCCATGCTCTTCCTCGAGCTTATACACAATCACCTTTGAAACTCCCTCGATATCGAAAATCGAATCTGGGATCTCATTCTAGACATCATCGTTACTAGAATTCTATGCTTGCACCGCAACCTTCCTCATATAGTAATACGACTCTCTTTTCATAAGAGGGAATATATATTCAATAGGTAGATACCCTACTTAATTAGTCTACCAATGATAACTTATACATTACCACGACCCGATTAGTGGTACTCAATCTCAACATCCATTCCAATACATCTCTCACGGTTGTAATCAGCTCATTACTCGCAGAATCATTGCTGCATTACTATGGTCAATCACTGACCTACTGTCGTCATTCACTTTCCATGAAATCTTAATATCAAACCATACGGAGTCCATACATGTCGTATAGAATACTTCTAAGGAGTTAACATAATCACCAATCATAATTCATGAAGAACACTCCAAACTCTGACGTACTTTCATGACATGAAGTAGATAAAATTGCTGAAGAGTTTCAGTCAAAGCAACGATAGCAGGTTAATACCATTCTTAATCGTATGCCTTAAATAGAAGACTTAACTCAAGGGTTCGTCTAGTCCTTTTTGAAACATGGTCCTGGCTTATCTCAAGATAGTATCTTCTGAGATAGATAGCCCACTCATGGCGATTATACGAATTAAACCTTTACCAAACTACTATTACAGTTGGGTATTGCACAGTCATCAGAAGGAATGTCAATCTTTCAAATCATAATACAATCTTCACGACTTTAACCATTATCATTTTATTCTTCTGGCACGAGCGCCGATAATTATCCTCTTACCTTTAAAGTGTCGGCCACCTCTTTGGCCTTTCCTGATAGTAAAATTTCCTTACGGTCAATGTCATTTTAACCACCTCCAAATAAATTTTCTACCTCATTTCAATCACAGCTTATGTGAAGATGTTTTCCTTAAAATCTGATGAGTAAAAAAAAATATCACCATTTTTCCATAAGTTATTGCCTCAGTCTTTAGAGGTTAATCACTGTCACGACTGACTCTCAATCATACTTAGAACATCTTTTATCTTAAGTCCTAATTGCCCTGAACAATTTCGACCATTACTGGTTCGATCCATACTTTCTCGTGGTTTAACAAGTGCCCCACTTGGCATCATTATAATTACGTCATATTTCTTTTATTAACATTTCTATTCTTGAGAATTTTGAATATTACCTTTCTCTTTGTAAAACCTCTAAGGTTATCCTTGAATCGCTCCTCATGTATTCCCTAAATACAGGGCATATCAAGATACCATTTATTAATACCAGAATCATTGTCTATATACTTCTGAAAAAATTTCTCCACTGATTCTTAAAGGTTGTTATTACCTTAATCCTTTCCAATTCATACTGTTAAAACTCATACTATCCCTATTAAGGGTGAAATGCCAACCTTTATGCATTCCCCTAGGATTCATTTTAAGTTACCGATGTTCTATCCTTAATTCCACCTTTAAAAAGGTACATGCATCCTTCCATGGATAATCAAGTCATATATCACTGATAAGGGTGTCTTATTCAATCATTCCCACCTCGATAGTATATGCTGAATTTCACAATAACATCTGTATTCAAAATGAGGTCAATCAATATGGCCTCCAAAAGATAACAACGGTTATCCGCTTTTATTACCTAAATTGGGTAACGATAACAAGGATGTTCTGGAAGATATTGGTCGTGTTCAACGTGAACTTCTTCTTAATAATTCCTTATTTACTTTTGTTGTTTATCTCAACAGTCATCTCAATGTTGGGATATCTTTCATACCTGGCGCCTCCCTTTTTGGGTATCAAGCCACCGGTCTTACACTTCATATTCTTGAAGGTCACTTCCTTCATCCAATTTTCCTAATTTCTTACTTTCTTGACTCCTCAGTCCATCCGCGTTTCCTTATTAATCAATCGATCTATCTCAAAGTTTCATCGAATACTGTCAACTTCAAGGGAATTAACTATACGTATCACTTACGCCTTCAAACCTTGAATTTATCTCATGATCAGTCACCATCGCGCTGATGATGACACACTTCTCTATATTTATTACAAGGGTTTCTTAAGGTTTCCCATACCTAACTCCCTTATCACTTCTCAACTTTATTTCCTTTATATCCCTTTATATTTCTACCCTTTTCAGTCTTTTATTTTCGTTTCCATTACAACCATTACATGAACCAACACAACATAAGCATTGATTTCAAACATCCCGTCATTCTAGATTCGTGTCCTCAGAACGAATCTTGACAACTTTTACAACTTAAATTCATAATTCATCATACTTGTCCGCTTTTGTTCTGGCTCTAAAGTTTTTTTTTACTACCTTCATAACCTCGGGAGTTACTTTCCCGAAAACAATTGACTGAATGTTAATCAGTTTATTCTAACCTCTGGCTCCATGCCTTTCTTGGTCTTTCACCAGCGGGTGGCCTCTCTCTTAGGAGGGTAAGTGACAAAACAGTCTTTTGTGATTCTTTAATCATTTAGAATTTCAAATGATTCCTATATTTCCTTTAGCAAGGCTCTTGCCTCGACTGGGTCAACCTGTTCCTTGGAACTCTGAGAGCTTAGCGATTTAAAGGTCACGAAAGAATTTCCTACCGCATTGTTTCCTCAAGGTGGTGGTTGGGGATAATAGTCTAAGTTCTTTTTAGACAGGACCATGAATTGTCGTATAGGAGTACCGTCTCGGGTCTCCTTTCCTTACTCGACTTTCTGTTTCCTTAGTATGAAATGTTTCATCCTTCTCCCATACTTGGGGTTATCTTATACGTTAAAATCCTCATTTTCCACTTCATTATGTTATGGGTTCCTTCTATCTTGATGGCGTCCTCCCTGACTATCACATTCAGGGTTTGCCCTAAATCTTATTCCTTGAACTATGACTTTCATCTAAGATCCCATCTTTGAGCTCTTGAACATTTGGAACCCAAATTCTATAGGAATACCTCATTATTCCCTTATCATCTTTCTCGGTATTAATCTCATATCTATTTTTTGGCTCTCTGCCTTCATTCATCACTTTTTCTGGCATAATATGTTCTTTTCCAATAATTCGGTCTGTATTGCAATCTCAAACAGCTTTTCGGTACCGGCTCCGGTTACCTTCACTTCTATTTCCATTTTCTCAAAATCTCTTATAAACTCTCCCACAAACATTATTATCTTGAGTCTCTCCTTTTTACTAAGGGCATCAGCCACCATATTGGCTTTCCCTGAATGATAAAGAATCTCCCAATCATAATTCTTGATTAGCTCTAACCGCCTCCTCTGGCGTAAGTTGAGCTCTTTCTGCGTGAAAATGCACTAGAGCACTTATGGCTTGTGTAATTCTCGCACTTCTCTCCATACAAGTAGTGCCTCCAATATTTAGGGCAAAACTATTGCCACGAGCCTAAGCTCATAGGTGGGGATATCGAATTTTATATTCCCTTAATTGTCTTGACGCGTACGCGATTACCTTGTTGTGCTGTATAAGAAGCACCCTAATTCCTTATGCGAAGCGTCATTACACATCACAAAATCTCCTTTTCCATCCGGCAACGCCATCATAGGGGCCGTCACCAATCTTTGCTTCAGTTCTTGAAAGTTGTTCTCGTATTTCTCTGTCCATTCAAACTTCTCAGTCTTACGAGTAAGCCGCGTTAAAGGGGGCTACTATCTTTACAAACTTGAATGAACCTCAGGTAGTGACCGACCAATCCTACCTCTGGTAATCGACCTAACCATGGTCATCAATTCATCAGTGGTCCTTTATTCATTCTTGTTAGGATCCTCCATGGGATCCTCCTCAGCAACTATCCCTTCTAGGATAACATCCTCAACCGCTACATCCTCAATATGAACATCATCCGATCCCGCGTTAGGATGCTCTATCGGATCCATAATCTGATCTCCAATAAGTAATAAAACATCATCACGTTGTTGCTCCTCAACCTCAGGGTTCGGAGTCCCGCTACCATATACGATAACGAACTAAGCTTCTATCACGATATTTATAAGGGTTCCCATAAGGGTTTTAACTGTCAATACTACGTTAGGTAGCCCGACCATGAACTTGGCAAGAGTTCTTATTATCTTAGTGAACCTATTATCTTAACGTCACATCATCTCTGAGGTTTATAACGCTTGGCTCTGATACCATTTCTGTAACACCCCCAAATCCGGAGTCGGGGATCCGGGTTGTCACGAGTTCCATTTCCCTTAATAACACCCAATCTTAATAAACAATCAACTACTCTGTACGGTGACCCCATAATAAACACACACACCACAAGTTATAGTCTCAGAGATGAATATCCAAAAAAATAACACGAGTCATTTTATTCCAAAATTATATGCCATTACACCTTAAAAGGGTTTCTGAATAGATTTACATTTTTTTGCCATTATTACAATTGATAAAGATACATAAGTCTGGTACATCAAAAGTTGAAAGCCTAGCCTATTGGTAGTTCCTACCTCAGCTACAGTGACATCAACGCCTATAGGAAACTGCGGAACGTTTCCTATCCGCTCGCGAATTGGGAGCTTGGTCCTGTTCATCTTTTCTATCTATTGTTGTGTGATGAAAGAAGAAAGCAAGGGTGAGCAACAAGCCCACCAAAATAATATGTATAATGATTAACTATTAATGAGCATTCTCATAGTACTCATGAAAGTCTTGGTCAAGAAGAAATGAACCAAGCTGATATCTTAACACGACCAAGTCGCAAAATATTCAGTATATATATATATATATATATACTTTTCAAAATCTTGGAAATCCTCTTCCATGCATAATATACACAGAGTTCCAGTTTATAACTGTATAAAACTATCGTTGCAAGGTGATTTCATATATCTAACCTTGTCTCAACGTTTTTGTGAAAATCTTTGTCATGCATAAGATAATCATTAACCAGATATAAGTTGAAAAGATGAAGTTACAAGATACTCCAATATACTTATATCTTTTCCGGATACTACTTGAACTACCACCGTTCAAGGTATCATCGGTTTCAAAAGTTCATCACATAGATGAGACTACAAGAAAAGACTTGAATAGATTCAATTTTGAAATATCATTATAAATAATAAAGTTACGAGATACTTCATTAAGTCCCGATATATATATACACCTATATATATATACATTTCATACACTCCTTGAAAACCTCTGTTATGAAAATTATAAATAGAGTTGCAATATCCAATGAATTTGGAAAGGAGAAAACCTTGGCAT
Source organism: Apium graveolens (assembly GCF_009905375.1). Lineage (NCBI taxonomy): Eukaryota > Viridiplantae > Streptophyta > Magnoliopsida > Apiales > Apiaceae > Apium > Apium graveolens. Next base: position 34,207 of record NW_027418790.1, on the reverse strand, counting down.
AAACCCGATATCTTGCTAATCAGGCAAAAATACCAATAAGTAACCTTTTCTACTAGTAGATGGATGAATCCCCCACCGGTCATCACCCAGGCCACATAAGGACCTTGTGCTGGACCGCCACCCGGCCTCTTACGCGTTGATGCACTGCCACCCAACCACTTACACTTTGATAGACCGTACCCCGGCCTGTCGCTTATGCCGACTCAATTAGATGGACTTACTTCCCGAACGTTGGGCAAGTAATCAAATTGTTTTCTCAAAACAGCAACCACGTTGCGAATGTAAAATACACCACAGAGCCGGATCCCCCAGGTTTTGAGCGAGTATTTAAATCCCCTTCGAAAGGAGGATCTTAAATATAAAAGAATGAGTTTTGGGATCCGCCCTAACTTTTAGAAATCATTTTGAAGACTCGAAAACATTTTTAAGAATGTTTGGAGTACTTCTGATTTATTAAAATAAATCAGTCCCGATATATTAGAAATATCTGAATATTATTATTTAAATAATATTCTCGTAAAGATAATCCTTATAAAAATAATCGAAGTAGAAGTTTTAAAACTCATACTTGAAATGGATATTAAATAACCAAAGATATACTTATATTAAAGTACTATCTTTATTCGAATAATCGAAAATAAGTTTGATTATCGAAACATTATTCTTTAATAAAATAAAGGATATTATTAAATAATAAGCGGAGTCTTAATACCTCGAATGAATATTATAAATAATATTCATTAAATAAAATAAACGGAGTCATACATCCTCAAATGAATATTCAAATAATAATCATTAAATAGAATAAACAGAGTCATAAGTCCTCGAATGAATATTCAAATAATATTCATTAAATAAAATAAAGTTATCGAATAAACCTTATTCGATCAATAGTTTTGAAAACTATATCCATATATATATATATATATATATATATATATACTCGGGAACATCGACTCCCGGTTTAGAAATATGTTCACCTTTGGGTCCCCTATACTAAGGGTATACGCAACTACTGCTTATCTCTAGCATAGGTATTATGCAACTAATAAGCATTTGAACCAACAGATATATAAATCAAGAATACGAAACAGGCATGCATATATACCATATCACATGCTCCAATATATCGCAAGAATTTGCTAATACCAAATATGCATTTATCACAAGATCATGCATATACATATATACATCACAACAACAGTTATACAGGTAGAAAACTTGCCTGAGCGACTGGGGGTTATAAATGGCTTGGGACGAGTCTGGTAACCTATAAACAACATATAAGTTGGAATTAAACTAAAGTCGCTTATGAATCTATACTTTAACCAATTAGACCCTAACGTTCGCTTTTGCGCTTAATGATTCACTTAAGTCGCTTGAGTACCCTCGGCTCCACCATTTTTAATAAATTAAGCATTAAGGGTTTTGAGCTCGTAACATGAACTATCTAATCATGGCAATGGTCAAAACCTAGCAGTGAGTTCACGGGTCCTAATGTTAAGAGCAAAAACAGTCTAAAGTAAATCGGACATTACGACGGCTATGTTTACGCGATTACCAAATTTTAAACTACTCCAATCAACCACAATCAACCACAAATCAACCCATAACCACCAATACCACCAAAATTCATCAAAACCTTACTAACTCAGTCCATAACTTCATGATTTTTCCAACTTATTCAATCTCAAACAAGAGCTACTAATTATACTTAAGGTTCATCAACCAACAACCAATATTTATAACCCAAAATCATTATAATTCCATCCAAACTCTAAATATACAAGAATCATGCTCTCATGAACTATAACAAACAAAACCAAACCTAATACTCAAAGTAAAGTTAGGGTTTGGAGGGGTTATACCTTCCTTGGAGAGTGGAGAATCACTTAGGAAGCCTTAAATAACCACTAACTATCTTTACTAAGCTTGGATCTTGAAGAAAACATAAGAAAACACAAAGTTAGTTTCTTGAAAACACTATTCACCAAGAACTTAGATGAATTCATTAGCTATCTTAAACATGGAATCTTGAGCTTAAACTTATGGCTCATCTTAGTTATGAATTATGGAAGCTAAAGAAACAAACCTCTTGAATTATGAAGGTGTGTAGCTTGATTTTTGAAATTTTCTCCTTTGCTTTTCATGGAAAAGCCGAGAGCAAAGAGTGGGGGAAGAAGAAAATGTTTTTGTTTTGGTTGCTTTTGATTTTTTGTGTTTGTTTTGCTTGTTAATTAGGTTGTTACCATGGTAAATATTGTGTGGCTCACAATCATCCAATAACACACTTGCTTGGTCATGCTTATGTCACCATGTGATGTCACCCTCCCTCCTTTGTCCTCTTCTCATTGGTTTGATGACATCATCCCCACTAATCTCTTTGATTAGCTTTTAATTATTTGGCTAATGACCGCTGATCTGTTATACGGTTCGCTTAACTTTCGTTTTCGTTTATCGTTTGAGGGATCATACCCGGGATCTTATTACTTGGGTTCCCTTAACCTTTCTCAATACATTATATTCCTTTTATGATCCTCTCTCATAATTCTTGAATTTAAATCCTTTTAATCATGTTACCTTATAATCAATTCTTTCGGTATCTGGTGGAAAAATCAAAGTGTTCGGAATTGGATTCTGACGATCTTTACATACACTTATATACCATATAGAGTACTAATAAAATCTCAGAATATCAATAACAGATTCCCTACGTAGTGTGGCATGAAAATTTTTCTTATTCAGCATAATCTGCAAAATCACTATTCATAAAGGTTTCAAAAATTTCCAAAAATTGGGGTTATTACAAGTAGATTTCAGAGACGTTTCACAAAGGTTGGATCATTGTATTAATCAAGGAGCGAAGGAGATAAGGAAGAAGACTGTTTTAGAACACCACAACGAAGAAGACGCATATTTCCTTGTGATTCTTTATTTCGTTGTAACGTTGGATGCTAGGTTTCTTTACTTTGAACCTATTTACTCTTGTGACGTACTCTGGTTTAATATAAGTAGTTTAGTTATTATTCTCTTGTGTTTATTTATAATGTTTTCATATGAACCCATGATGACGATGAGTGCGATCATGGGCTAATCTTGATCATGGGATCGTAACGGATTTACTATGGAATTCTTTAGTTAGTTGTTTAATACCTTAGTGTGTGATGATTGTATGATATCTAGTATTGGTTGTGCGTATTCGTCTTATGTGTGTCGCGAACATATAAGATAGGGTGTTAATCTCTTGTGAAGCGACGGTGGATCTTGAGATTTAGAACTTGCCATGCTAGCTAAGGTTCATGTACGAGTATGCATGATTAGTGAGTAACTCTAACCATTTTATTCGTCCTGTGTAATCAAAACGAATAACTTGTTCTTAAATCGTTATGTTGTCAATTTCTGTAGACATATAGGGACTCAACATAATTGATGCATATTCAACTTCTATCTTAATTGTGGATGTTTGGTAGAATGGTATTAGTACAATGAAAATTGGCTTTTATCAGTTTCATGTTATTCGATTAATATCATCACTGTTGCATGCTAAGGGTAATAACAATAGCTATTAAAGGAAGTAGTAATGAAGTTATGATCTCATGTGTGTTTTAATATTATTAGCTTAAGTGTTAATTAAGTGCGTAATTCTAGTAGTTAATTGTAGTTAATAATTAGTTAATCAAATCTAAGTGTTATTGTCTTAACATTGAGAAGTAATCATACATTGGTGAGTGAGTTTAATTGAACATAATTAGTCTGAGTCTCTGTGGGAACGAACTAGAAAGTATTCTATATTACTTGCAAGCGCGTATACTTGCGTGTGTTATTAGCGCGTATTTTCGCCCTAACAAGTTTTTGGCGCCGTTGCCGGGGACTCGGCATATTTGTTTAGTTTATGTACTTACCATCATTGGTCAATAGGACTCAGTGATTAAGACGTGTTACTTATTGTTTCCAGTTGTGTTTCATGTACTTTAGCGAGCGTTTATGCAAACTCGTTCTCATACTCGCAAGAGGACTTTAGATACAGCTGAGGAGATAGACGAAGTTCTTGATATTCCAGAGAAGATAGATTTTGAAGATTCGGATTCAGGAAGTGAGCAGAAAGAACCATTAATCATGGGTGATCGTATTGTTCCGGCATATCCAGCTCTTATGGACTTTTCTCGGCCTAAAATTGATGACATTCAGTCAAGCATTCTCCATCCGGCTATTCTGGCTAACACCTTTGAAATCAAGCCGGGCACTATTCAGATGGTGCAGAATTCTGTTTTTTTCGGAGGTGCTACGACTGAAGACCCCAACATGCACATAAGGAATTTTGTCGAGATCTGCAGTACTTTCAAATATAATGGTGTGACTGATGAGGCTATCAAGCTGAGGCTTTTCCCATTCTCTCTGAGGGATAAAGCTAAGGACTGGTTACATTCTGAACCTGTTGGGTCCATCACTACTTGGCAAGACCTTGCGCAAAAGTTTCTGGTGAAGTTTTATACAATGGCGAAGACTGCGACTATGTGGAGTGCTCTTACTCAGTTTGCGCAGCAACCTACAGAATCTATGTGTGAAGCTTGGGAGCGCTACAAGGAGATGTTGAGAAAGTGTCCACATCATGGAATTCCTGATTGGATGGTGATTACTGGTTTCTATAATGGTTTGGGGGCCCAATCTCGGCCCATGCTCGATGCAGCAGCTGGAGGCGCCTTGTGGGCCAAAAGCTATACTGAGGCTTATAATCTTATTGAGACTATGGCTGCAAATGAGCATCAAAACCCAACTCAAAGGATGATGCATGGGAAGGTAGCAGGTATTCTGGAAGTCGATGCAGCTATAATTATTGCAGCGCAGCTCCAAGCGCTGTCTATGAAGGTCAATTCTCTAGCTACCTATGGAGTCAATCAGATAGCTATGGTCTGTGAGCTTTGTGCAGGTTCTCATGCTACGGATCAGTGTTCTCTTGTTAACGAATCTGTTCAGTATGTGAACAATTATCAGCGACAATAGCAGCCTGTGCCAGCTACCTATCATCCTAACAACAGAAATCATCCAAATTTCAGCTGGAGTAATAATCAAAATGCTATTCAGCAACCATATCAGCAAGGCATAAGCAAGCAGTTCAATCCACCTGGATTCCAGCAACCATAGCATTATGCTCAAAGGCAATCATATCCTCAACAAGGAGGTGCAGCTCCACCCTCTAGTGCTGATTTTGAGGAACTTAAGTTGTTATGCAAAAGTCAGGCGGTTTCTATCAAGACCTTGGAAAATCAAATCGGTCAAATTGCCAGGCAGGAAGGAAGCTAAAGAGCAAGTGAAGGCTATTACCTTAAGGTCTGGAAAAGTTGTTGATGCTGAGAAAGCAAAAGAAGGAGAAGTTGAAGGTGGTGATGAAGAAGCTAAGAAAAAGGAGAAAGCAGCGGAACCAAGGAAGACTATTGTTGAACACACTCTGCCTGAGGGTAATACAGGGGAGAAACAACTCTATCCTCCACCACCTTTCCCTAAGAGATTGCAGCAACAAAAGCTGGATAAGCAGTTCGGTAAGTTTCTGGAGGTGTTCAAGAAACTTCACATCAATATACCTTTCGCTGAGGCTCTGGAGCAAATGCCTAGTTATGCGAGATTTATGAAGAGTATTCTTTCAAGGAAGGTGAAACTGGATGACCTTGAGACCGTTGCTCTAACGGAAGAAAGCAGTGTTGTGCTGCAACAAAAGTTACCTCCAAAGCTTAAAGATCCAGGTAGCTTCACCATTCCTTGCACCATTGGCAAGTTGTCTTTTGACAAGTGCCTTTGTGATTTGGGAGCAAGCATCAATCTGATGCCGTTGTCGATCTTTAAAAAGTTGAACTTGCCTGATCCAAAGCCCACCTACATGTCTCTACAATTGGATGATCGTTCTATTACTTACCCAAGAGGCATAGTGGAGGATGTGCTAGTAAAGGTGGATAAACTCTTCTTTCCTGCAGACTTTGTTATTCTGGATTTCGAGGAAGATAAGAAGATTCCCATAATCTTGGGGAGACCTTTCTTGGCTACCGGCCGTACCTTGATAGATGTGCATAAAGGTGAACTTACTATGCGGGTGCAGGATCAGGATGTGACATTCAATGTATTCAAAGCAATGAAATTCCCTATAGAAGACGAGGAGTGCTTAAAAGTGGATTTGATTGATTCTGCGATTACTTCAGAACTCGATCATATGCTAATGTCTGATGCATTAGAGAAAGCCTTAGTGGGGGATTTTGACAGTGATGATGAAGATGGCAATGAGCAACTATAATATCTTAATGCTTCTCCCTGGAGGCGAAAGCTAGACATGCCGTTTGAATCTCTTGGTACTTTTGACCTCAAAAATGCTGAAGGAAAGCTCAAACCATCGATTGAGGAAGCACCCACCTTGGAGCTTAAGCATTGCCTGAACACTTGATGTATGCTTTTTTAGGTGATGCATCTACTTTACCTGTTATTATTGCATATGACCTTTCAGGTAGTGAGGAGGACAAGCTGTAATAACCCCAAAAATTTTGGACTTTTTATAAACCTTATGAATAGTGATTTTGCTGATTATGCTGAATAAGAAAACTTTTCATACCACACAATGTAACAGTTCTTTTATGGATATTCCGAGGTCTTATTAGTACTCTATATGGTATATAAGTGTATGTAAAGATCGTCAGAATCCAAATCCGAACACTTTGATTTTTTCCGAAAATCTACCAGATACCGAAAGAATTGAGTATAAGGTAACAGGATAAAAAGGATTTAAATTTAAGGATTATAAGAGGGGATCATAAAAGGAATATAATGTATTGAGAAAGGTTAAGGGAACCCAAGTAATAAAATCCCAGGTATGATCCCTCAAACGATAAACGAGAACGAAAGTTAAGCGAACCGTATAACAGATCAGCGATCATTAGCCAAGTAATTAGGAGTTAATCAAAGAGGTTAATGATGATGATGTCATCACACCAACAAGAAGAAGACAAGTGTGGGAAGATGACATAAGTGGATGACATAAGCATGACCAAAGGGGAAGGATTTGTTGGTTGATTATAAGCCACACAATTTTTACCATGGTAACAATTTAATTAAACAAACAAAAGGAAGTAACCAAGCTAAACACCACACAAATCATTTAATCAAACTAGAAACATTTTTACTTCACTTTTTCTTCCCTTGCTCTCGGCCAAAACCAGAGCATCAACTTAAAACTACCATATCTCCTTCAATACCCATTCAAATGTTGTGTTCTAAGGCTCCCTAAGGCTTCCTAGCAACTTAACACCTACCAAGGAAGGTATCAACTTCAAACCCTAGCTTTGATTTTATGATTCCATTAAGTTTTATTGAAGCATTGTTAGTATTAAGGCTTGATCTTTGATTATAAGTAGTTTTGGTGGATTTGTATTGGTTTTGAATATTGGGTCTTTGATTGGTTGGATAAATTGGTAAAACTTGGAGTTGGGGACTGAGTCTGTAGTATGATGGTTGAATATTGTTGTATTGGTGGTTGTGAGTGAATTGATGATAATTTAGAGTGTTAATTAAATTGAAAATCGCGTAAACATAAATGTCATAATGCCCGATTTTCCTTAACTGTTCTGTTCTTAACTTTAGGACCCGTGAACTCACTGAAAGATTCTAACCTTTGCCATTTTTGGATAGTCATATTACGAGCTTCGTTTTGATATGTGGTTTGCTTGAATCCGATGTACGGTTTAGGAGAAACGACCGTTTTAAGTAACGGCGTTTCACGAACGAACCATTACCCCTCGTCTTACTTTGAAACCTTGGTTAAGGCCCTTAAATAACTAATTGGAGTATGAAACAATTATGTAAAATGGACTAGGCAGTTGGTAGGGTATTCGCAAAAGCGTCACCTTAAAATTCGTAACGGTTAATTTATTAAAAATGGTGGAGCCGAGGGTACTCGAACGACTTATGTGATTTGTTAAGCGTAGAAATGACCATAAGCAAACGTTAGGGTTCAATTGGTTAAAGTCTAGTTTCTTAAGCGACCGTGGTTTAATTTCGGCTTATGTTGTTGTTCATTGGTTACCGGACCCACTCTAAGCTTAAGTATACCCCGGAGCACTCAGGCAAGTTTTCTACCCGTTATACTGTTGTTGTGATGTAAATATATGTATATGCATTATCTTGTGATAAGTGCATGATTGTTATTAGCAAATTTTGCGATATATTGGAGCATGTTGATATGGTATATATGCATGTCTGTTTCGTAATCTTAATATCTAATTGTTGATTCACATGCTTATAAATTGTATAATACCTATGCTATAGATAAGCAGTAGTTGCGTATACCCTTAGTATAGGGGACCCAAAGGCGAACATTTTCTAAAACTGGGAGTCGATGTTCCCGAGTATATTATATATATATATATATATATATATATTTCAAAACTATTAATCGAATAAGGTTTATTCGATAACTTTATTTTTATTAATGAATATTATCTTGAATATTCATTCGAGGACTTATGACTCTGTTTATTCTATTTAATGAATATTATTTTGAATATTCATTCGAGGACTTATGACTCCGCTTATTTACTAAATAATATTCTTTATTTTATTAAAGAATAATGTTTCGATAATCAAACTTATTTTAATAAAGATCGTACTTCGTATAAGTATACCTATTTATTATTCATTTCAAGTACGAGTTTTAAAACTTCTACTTCAAATTATTTATATAGAGATTATCCTTATGGGAATATTATTTAAATAATAATATTCAGATATTTTCTAATATATCGGGACTGATTTATTTCATTAAATCAGCATTACTCCAAACATTCTTAAAAATGTTTTCGAGTCTTCAAAATGATTTTAAAAGTTAGAGCGGATCCCAAAACTCATTTTTATATTTATGATCTTCCTGTCAAAGGGGATTTAAATACTCGCTCAAAACCTGAGGGATCCGGCTCTATGGTATATTTTATATTCGCAACGAGGTTGCTGTTTTGATAAATGAATTGATTACTTACCCAACGTTCGGGAAGTAAGTCCATCTATTGAGTCGGCATAAGCAACATGGGCTCAGTGGGCGTCCATGAAAGTGTAAGTGGCTCAGTGGGAGTCCATCAAATGCGTAAGTGGCTGAGTGGCAGTCCAGCATAAGGTCCTATTGTGGCCAGGGTGATGACCAGTGGGGAATTCATCCATCTACTAGTAGAAAAGGTTACTTATTGGTATTTTTGCCTGATCAGCAAGATATCAGGTTTATGCCAAGGTATTCTCCTTTCCAAATTCATTGGATATTACAACTCTGTTTATAATTTTTATAACAGAGGTATTCAAGGAGTGTATGAAATGTATATATATAGGTGTATATATATATCAGGACTTAATGAAGTATCTCGTAACTTCATTATTTATAATGATATTTCAAGGATTGAATTTATTCAAATCTTATCTTATAGTCTCATCTATGTGATGAACTTTTGAAACTAATTATAACTTGAACGGTGGTAGTTCAATTAGTATTCGGAAAAGATATAAGTATATTGGAGTATCTTGTAACTTCATCTTTTGAACTTATATCTAGTAAATGATTATCTTATGCATGTCAAAGATTTTCAGAAAAACGTTGAGACAAGGTTAGATATATGAGATCACCTTGCAACGATATTTTTATATAGTTATAAACCGGAACTCTGTGTATATTATACATGTCAGAGGATTTCAAAGATTGTGAAAAGTATATATGTATGTATATACTGAATATTTTGCGACTTGGTCGCATTAAGATATCAACTTGGTTCATTTCTTCTTATCCAAGACTTTTTTGAGTACTATGAGAATGCTTATATATTGTAAATTATTATACATACTATTTCGGTGGGCTTGTTGCTCACCCTTGCTTTCTTCTTTCATCACACAATATCAGATAGACAAGATGAACAGGACCAAGCTCCCAATTCGCGAGCGGATAGGAAATGTTCCGCAGTTTCCTATGGGCGTTGATGTCGCTGTAGCTGAGGTAGGAACTACCAATAGGCTAGGCTTTCAACTTTTGATGTACCATACTTATGTATCTTTATGAATTGTAATAATGGCAAAGAAATGTAAATTTATTCAGAAACCCTTTTAAGGTGTAATGGCATATAATTGTGGAATAAAATGACTCGTGTTATTTTTGGATATTCATCTCTGAGACTATAACTTGTGGTGTGTGGATTTATTGTGGGGTCACAGTACGGAGTAGTTGATTGTTTATTAAGATTGGGTATTATTAAGGGAAATGGAACTCGTGACAACCCGGATCCTCGACCCCGGATTTGGGGGTGTTACACAAGCTCTTAAGGATTTTGAGAGAATTCAAATCGGCTATCGGATGGACTATAGCAGACATCAAAGGGATAAGCCCTTCATATTGCATGCATAAGATTCTGCTAGAGGAGGGTAGTAAGCCGACTGTTGAGCAACAGCGCAGACTTAATCCTATTATGAAAGAAGTGGTGAAGAAAGAAATTCTGAAGTGGCTGGATGCAGGAATCATTTATCCTATTTCTGACAGTTCTTGGGTGAGCCCCGTGCAATGTGTACCTAAGAAAGGAGGTATCACTGTGGTAGCAAATGAGAAGAACGAGCTCATCCCTACTCGAACAGTCACAGGATGGAGAGTATACATGGATTACAGAAAGTTAAACAAGGCCAGAAGGAAAGATCACTTCCCGCTTCTGTTTATTGATCAGATGCTTGACAGGTTGGCCGGTCATGAGTATTATTGTCTTCTGGATGGCTATTTAGGGTATAATCAGATTTGTATTGCACCAGAGGATCAAGAAAAGACTACCTTCACTTGTCCATTTGGCACGTTTGCTTTTCGCAGAGTTTCGTTTGGGTTATGTGGCGCACCGGCCACTTTTCAAAGATGTATGATGGCTATATTCTCTGACATGATTGGAAATAATGTCGAAGTGTTCATGGACGACTTCTCCATCTTTGGACATTCGTATGATGAATGTTTGAATAATCTTCGCGCAGTACTCAAAAGGTGTGTAGGAACTAATTTGGTGCTCAATTGGGAAAAATGTCATTTTACGGTGCGTGAAGGCATTATTCTTGGGCATAAGGTCTCTAGCAAGGGTCTTGAGGTGGACAAAGCCAAGGTGGGAGTCATTAAAAATCTTCCACCACCTATTTCTGTGAAAGGAATCCGTAGTTTTCTTGGTCATGCGGGTTTTTATCGGCGTTTCATCAAGGACTTTTCGAAGATATCTAAGCCGCTGTGCAACTTGCTTGAGAAGGATGTGCCTTTGAAAGTTGATGATGACTGCTTAACAGCATTCGAGACTCTTAAGAAAAGTTTGATAACTGCACCAGTTATTACGATACCTGATTGGACAGAGCCTTTTGAGATGATGTGTGATGCAAGTGATTATGCGGTGGGCGCAGTTCTTGGGCAGCGCAAGAATAATCTCTTTCATGTAGTCTACTATGCTAGCAAGACTTTAAATGGGGCCCAAATGAACTACACCACTACTGAGAAAGAGCTCTTGGCTATAGTTTTTGGTTTCAAAAAATTTCGATCTTATTTGCTTGGGACAAAAGTGACAGTATTCACTGATCATGCGGCCATTCGCTATTTGGTTTCCAAGAAGGATTCGAAGCCGAGACTCATTCGTTGGGTGCTCTTACTACAGGAATTTGAGTTAGAGATCAAGGATCGAAAAGGTACTGAGAATCAAGTAGCTGACCATCTCTCTAGATTGGAGAATCCCGGGTCTACTTCACATGATAAGACATTGATCAACGAATCTTTTTCGGATGAGCAGTTGTTTGCAGTTCAGGAGGAAGAGCCATGGTTCACATATATTGTGAATTATCTTGTCAGCAATATAATGCCTCCTAATTTGACCACAGCTAAAAAGAAGAAGTTTATACATGAGGTGAAGTGGTATAAGTGGGATGAACCGTATTTATTTAGACAGGGAGCTGACCAGGTCATCAGGAGATGTATCCTGTTATATGAGACGGAGGGGATAGTACGAGACTTCCACTCCATAATTTATGGTGGACACTGTAGTGGTGAGAAGACGGCAGCTCGTATTCTGCAAGCAGGTTTTTTCTGGCCTACTTTGTTTAAGGATGCTCATCAGTTCGTTTTAAGGTGTGATCGTTGCCAAAGAGTGGGAAATCTTACGAGAAAGGATGAGATGCCGTTAAATGTGATGCTTGAAGTCGAGGTCTTTGATGTTTGGGGAATCGATTTTATGGGGCCTTTTGTCTCGTCCTGCAATAATCAGTACATCTTGCTGGTAGCCGATTATGTCTCAAAATGGGTAGAAGTCAAAGCTCTACCGACGAATGATGCAAAGGCAGTGTTGAATTTTCTTCATAAGCAGATTTTCACACGGTTTGGAACACCACGAGTAATCATAAGTGATGAAGGGTCGCATTTCTGTAACTGTAAGTTTACCTCTATGATGCAGCGCTACAATGTGAATTATTGAGTTGCTACTGCCTATCATCCGCAAACAAATGGTCAAGCGGAAGTGTCTAACAGAGAGATCAATCGCATTTTAGAGAAGGTTGTTTGTCCGTCAAGGAAGGATTGGTCTTTAAAGCTCGATGAAGCTGTTTGGGCTTACAGAACAGCATATAAGACTCCACTTGGGATGTCCCCGTTTCAACTTGTGTATGGTAAGGGATGCCATTTACCTGCGGAGCTTGAGCATAAGGCCTATTGGGCATTGAAGAAGTTGAACCTGGATTTAGATGCAGCTGGAAAGAAGCGAATGCTTCAGCTTAATGAACTTGACGAATTTCGACTCCAAGCGTACGAAAACAACAAAATGTACAAGGAAAAAGTAAAAAGGTGGCACGACAGGAAGCTACATCCTAAGTTATTTGTGCCGGGGCAGCAAGTTCTTTTATTCAACTCCCGTCTCCGATTTTTTCCTGGGAAGTTGAAATCAAGGTGGTCGGGACCTTTTATTGTCAAAACTGTGTTTCCACATGGAGCGGTGGAGATTTTTGAGAATGATCCGGACCAAGCATTCAAGGTCAATGGTCAGCGTTTGAAGCATTACTATGGTGACACGGCAAACCGGGAAGTGGTTAGTGCCATTTTATTGTCAACTTGAGTAAGGAACGCAACATCAAGCTAATGGCGAAAAAGAAGCGCTTTATGGGAGGCAACCCATGATTTGTTGTTACAGGAACCCTTAGAAGTTAGTAACCTATCCAAAACCGCAAAAAAATCAGAAAAACTGGGCTAGAAAAAAAAATTCCAGAAGCCTCCTGAGCGTCCGCTCAGCTGTGCTGAGCGACCGCTCAGGGGCCGACTGGGAGAAATTTTTTTAAGTCCAAAAAAATTCCAAAAAAATCTGAAAAACAAAACAAAAACAATTTACAGCCCCATTACCCACGAATTATTCTCCCATTACCCACGTTTTTAACCCTCAAAACCCACTCCTAATCAAATTCTACCCTAATCCTTACCCTATATATACATACACCTATCCCATATATTCCCCATACACTTTAAAACCTTAAACTCTCTCCCAAACCCAAACACACAAATCTTAAAAACTGTTACCCAAGAGATCCAGGACTATCGATATCAGCAGCACTGTCCCTACTGCTGATTCTTCGAGTACCTGTGAGGCCTCATTTGAATGATAGGGCTGCTGATGAGGAGTATACTAGGCTTCTGGGTAAGCCGATTTTGAAGGAGAGGGGGTTCTTACCATCAGGGAGGGATGGTGAGTTGGTACCTATGATTGCTGAGAAGGGTTGGATTGCTTTTTGTGAATCTCCTGAAGCAGTGCCGATGAGCGTGGTTCACGAGTTCTATGGGAATGTGAAGGCTGAGAAGAATGGGTATTCTGTGGTCCGGGGGATGACGGTTGATTATCACCCTGCGGCGATTCGCCGTGTGATTGGGCAGCGATAGAGGAAGCCCACGGAGGAGAATTGGAACGAGAAGACTGCTGAGGATTTTGACTTGGATTTAATTTGTGCCACTCTCTGTAGGTCGGGCACAGATTGGACCTTCAAGACTGGGACTAACGAGTATCGTCACTTTCCGGCGATCGCGATGAACAGGTATGCCCGTGCATGGAATGATTTTATTTGTGATAATATTTTTCCTACTTCGCATGCACATGAGGTCACAGTTGAGAGAGCACAGTTATTATGGGGAATTTTGAATGAGGAGTACTATGTGGACCTTGGTGAGTTCATCTACCAAGGAATTCTGAAGTTTCTGAGGGGAGCTAAGCACATGAACATCCCTTATGCATCCACGGTTACAAAGCTTTGCCGAGCGGTGGGAGTTCAGTGGCCGTCTCATGAGCAGTTGCAGTTGTCGGCTGCTCCTATTGATTCTGGGACTCTGCAGGCGATGCAGGAGTGGACTAGTGGTGAGCCCGAGGAGCATGGGCTGGGTTATCATCTTCCAGGAGGGCGTCCAGCACGAGGTGCTACCATGGCGAGGCCAAGGCGAGATGAGGCCGGTTCTTCTAGAGCTCAAGAGGGTGCTGGGATGGCTGATGCCCAGTATAGGAGGCTATCGAGGAGGATGGACGCTATGTACGAGACACAGAGCAGGTTTGATCAGGAGCTCACCCTTGCACTTGGGACTGCTTTTCGAGGCCTTGGAGCTGACATCCAGTGGCCAGGTTTTGGTGAGGACTCTGCATATCCGCCTCCTGATACACCACCCTCTGAGGGTGATGATGATGATGATCTCTCCGAGTAGGTATACCCTGTGTTCCTTTCTACTACCTTCACTGGGGACAGTGAAGATTTTATGTTTGGGGGTGGTAGTTAAGGAATATTTTGTGTGTGTGTCATATAGTTGCATATTCATGATAATTTAGTTCATATAATTGCATTTTTTTTTGCCATATTGTTTTTTTTTATTTTTATAGTTTTATTTATCATGTCATGTAGCTCATGCATATCTCATGATCCCTTTTGCGCTAATTTACCAATTGATTTGTGATGTTGATGCGAGTGTAGTGATAGCATTAAAGTGATGTTGAGTCATGAAGGTTGATATGCATGCTAGAAACACTTGTAATTTCACTAAGTCTTAGAGAATGCTTAAGGACTAGATTGTTTTTATGGTTCGATGGTTTTCGAGGTTAATCTATTGATTATGCTTAGAATTTTATAATAGGTTCTTAGTGATAAAAGGCATGAAAAGAAAAAAATGGAGTGAAAAATGGAATTCATTGCTAATTGTGGCTAGGCGTCAAATGGCTAGTAGCCGGCTCGTATGTTTATGCGAGTAGTCTAGGGTTGAGCAAGAGGGAGCGAAACACACTTGCTCAGAAATTTAAAAAACAATAAAAAAAATAGAAAAAAAAAAGAAAAAAAAAAAGAAAAAAAAGAAGAGAAAATAAAATAGAGAGTTAATGCATAATTGATCACGAGTGGGCTCTTTGGTATTCGAGTTATTAAGTTCTTAGGGGACTTTGTGCCTAGTGACCTAAGGCTTTTATAGTCTGGGATCCGCTAACCTAACGCTCGCTACATGGATGCCATTGTATAAGTCTTTTGTGGACCTCACTCATTGCACGGTCAAATAAGCATTTAAATAAAAGCATGATTCCGTAATAAGCTCCAAGATTCTTGAAATGTTATAAGTCACTTTGTGCCTATAATTTTTATTCTTTGTATAATCATGCAATTGCCTTGAGGATAGTTGAGTTATGATAATTGATCTAGTTTCGAAGCATATCTGTTAAGTATCTGCACACACTACGTTTCTGGCGGTATGTTAGTTTGTATGATTCAATTAATCTTTATTCGCCTAATTGAATTGGTTGAGATGTCATAAGTTGGTTGGTTTGGTCGTAGTAAGAGGGATCATTGCATTTCATATAGATTGCATTCACACATGTTTTTATTTTGTTTTTGAGTCTGTGACGCTTGAGGAGAAGCATCGATTTAAGTTTGGGGGTGTGATAAGTGGCATTTTATACCACTTAGAACGTCTTATAATAGCTTGAATTGGTGTCTTGAAATCAAGTATTTTATGTATTTGATGCGTTTTTCTAGTGTTTGTACATTTCAGGGTATTAGTTGCATTTCGGGAGAGAATTCATCAATAATAAGCCTTGGCATGTGTTTAGCATTGCAAGTGGGAAGATATGAGCAGATTTTAGCGAAGAAACGGAGCAGAAACAGAGTATTTTCCAGAAGGGGTCTGAGCGTCCGCTCAGCTCTGCTGAGCGCCCGCGCAGGAAGCTGAGCGCCCGCTCAGGAATGCTGAGCGGCCGCGCAGGGTCGTAATTTTAGAATAAATATTTTAGACTCCTATTTCTGTTTGGCTTCCAACTTCTGAGTTATCTGGGTTTTATGGGACTCCTATATAAGTAGATTTCAGAGACATTTCACAAAGGTTGGATCGTTGTATTAATCAAGGAGCGAAGGAGATAAGGAAGAAGACCGTTTTAGCACACCACAACGAAGAGGAAGCATATTTTCTTGTGATTCTTTATTTCGTTGTAACGTTGGATGCTAGTTTTCTTTACTTTGAACCTATTTACTCTTGTGACGTACTCTGGTTTAATATAAGTAGTTTAGTTATTATTCTCTTGTGTTTATTTATCATGTTTTCATATGAACCCATGATGACGATGAGTGCTATCATGGGATAATTGTGATCATGGGATCGTAACGGATTTACTATGGAGTTCTTTTGTTAGTTGTTTAATACCTTAGTGTGTGATGATTGTATGATATCTAGTATTGGTTGTGCGTATTCGTCTTATGTGCGTCGCGAACATATAAGATAGGGTGTTAATCTCTTGTGAAGTGACGGTGGATCTTGCGATTTAGAACTTGCCATGCTAGCTTAGGTTCATGTACGACTATGCATGATTAGTGGGTAACTCTAACCGTTTTATTCGTCCTGTATAATCAAAAGGAATAACTTGTGCTTAAATCGTTATGTTGTCAATTTCTGTAGACATATAGGGACTCAACATAATTGATGCATATTCAACTTCTATCTTAATTGTGGATCTTTGGTAGAATGGTATTAGTACAATGAAAATTGGCTTTTATCAGTTTCGTGTTATTCGATTAATATCATCACTGTTGCATGCTAAGGGTAATAACAATAGCTATTGAAGGAAGTAGTAATGAAGTTGTGATTTCATGAGTGTTTTAATATTGTTAGCTTAAGTGTTAATTAAGTGCGTAATTCTAGTAGTTAATTGTAGTTAATAATTAGTTAATCAAATCTAAGTGTTATTGTCTTAACATTGAGAAGTAATCATACATTGGTGAGTGAGTTTAATTGAACATAATTAGTCTGAGTCTCTGTGGGAACGAACTAGAAAGTATTCTATATTACTTGCGAACGCGTATACTTGTGTATGTTATTAGTGCGTGTTTTCGCCCTAACAGAGTCACTGGCCATGACTGGGTATATCTTGATTTGTAGTTTCTGTACTTGTGTGGATCGTCGCGAGGGGATTTACGGTTTAGGAGTTATGACCGTTTTAGTGTAGAGCGTTCATACGAAAAGCCAACTGCACATAAGGCCACTTGCATGATGATTTTGAAAGGCTAAAAATGATTTCAGAATCTTGGAAAAATCATGATAATTAAATAATGCAGCAAGGAAGATTGGCCAAAAAGAATTTTAAGAAAATATTAATTTTTCAATTTTATAAAAAAAATTTAGTGAAGCGAATCGATAATCGCGTACTAACTAAGAACGTTGGTTATTGATTTTAGATCGCCAACAAAAGCCCCGAGACCATACCACTCCTAGCACTCGAGGCAAGTTTACGAAACCCTATCACAAATTATCCATGCTATATATACTGTTGTGATATTGATGCCATGATTTACAATTCGAAAATATATGCTTGTCTGTGATATCAATACATTCAAATTACGCGACTGTTTACGAAAACAAACTTCGTTTTATACAAGTATGAGAAATTGAAACGAATTTTTTTTTATATATAATACAAGATAGTGGGAGTCGAAGATATTTTTAAATCGATTTAATTCCAGAATGAGCCGGACGCGAAAGATTTCTATCAATAAACAAAGTACTTTCGCGTAACATACATATCAAGCGAACGATTGAGATTTGATTTATAACTATAAGAGATAATTGAATATTCACTCAAGGGATATCCTATTTGATTATTTATTTATAAGTAATACCTAAAGAGTTACTAAAATATCTGAAAAATATTTAAAGAGATATTGAAAAGTTTTTAAATCAATTCATTCTATCTAAAACGTATGTAACTATTCGAAGGATAATTATAAGATGTCAAATCATGTTTTAAGTATTTAATTAAGAAGTTTATCAATTCGTTGAACCTTTCTTAAAAATATTATGAGACCGTAAATATTTAATATTCCGTACTTCTAAAAATCATTTAAAAATAGACATAGTTCCCAAGGATACTTTCTAAATTATTCAAAATTCTCGGAAGAGATCAATCATCCGAAACCTATCAAAACCTTAGGGAACTTAGTCTAGAAGCATAAGGGTTTTGCTTCCTCGCTCAACGAAAAACAAGTGAACAATATATGTAAAACTCTACTACAGTTAAGGGTTTGAAAATGATTTTAAATTCAAAACTCCGACAACTCCCAAGGATCAATTGAATTAAAAGTGATGAATAAATCATCTTATTTAAAGGTCAACTCAGAACGATCTATTCCTTCGATATAGGATTTTATGTAAATTATATATTTGTTTTGGGACTGGAATGTGGCATGCCCGGCACGGAGAGGTATCGGGTAGTGACCAAGCGCGGAGTGGCGCAGTATACAGTTATATGGTCTCTGTGACCATTGACTTTCGGACTTGCACGGAAATGGGCAACCATCGTGTAATGTCTTGATAAGCCCAAAGGCGGCTAGGTTTGTATTCCTTCTACTAGTAGAGAAATGTTTTTATTCGGCTGATCACCGGTACGTGGTTTATTCCAGTATAGTCCCTTTCCTCCACTTTGGATAAATTATTGTGAAACCTAAAGTAGAAGGCCGATAAGGCTGAGTTTTAAATAAGGATGTTGATGTATATATATCACATCCATATGAGAATCTTGGTTCAAGCATCATATTAAGATTTTGAGATGAAATAAGTACGAGTATAAGCTGATTAAACTGATACATTTAAAGTTGAGTTTTTCATAAAATTGGAAAGCATATAAACTTTTAGGAACCTTGGATATACAATGCTTAATGGTTGTTTTTCCCTAAATGATCATATTCAAATAATGGATATCTATATCTTGCTGAGCGTTAGTGCTCACTCTTGCTTTTATAAATATCATATCACAACAGATTACCAGCATGGCCCGAACCAGGATGACTGCCCGCAAGCGGGTAGGGGACGCACGTGTGTACCGTAGACTATTCATCCGCCAGCCACCTCAGGTAGACGAGTAGAGATAGTTTCCTTTTAAGTACTTGAACCAAGACTATTTGTGACCTGAGTCAGTCTCATGTAGAGCTGTTCTCGGCGTTCACCCTTTTAGGATAATTTCCTTCCGTCTGTAATAACATAAATACTTTAACGTTAATTTAGTAATAATTCTGAGCATATAACCTGTGTGTGTGTGAGTTTGGTTAAAAGGTCAAGTAATGATGTGAAAAGAGGATTAATTATTTATTAGACAATATTAAGTGATCGTAACAACCCGAATTCCCGACCTTGAAATTGGGGGTGTTACAGAAATGGTATCAGAGCCCTAGGTTATAAGTCTCAGAAATGTTAGGTGAATCAACCGAATCAATGAACTAGAACTCACATAGAGTTCGTGGTCGGGCTACGAGGGTAGCACTGACATTAAGAACCCTTAATGGTGATTTAAGTATCCAAGGATAGTAATGTGTGTGTTAAATGACTTGTAGGTACCCGATGTGTTAGACCCTGAGGCTGTAGAGGTGTACGAGAGAGTGCATGATGAGGCCCCTTTAGCTGAGACCGAGGTAGCTGACCCTGCCCCCACTGTGGGCTTAGAGGTATTCGAGTACCCGGAGACTGACCCTGAGGAGGACCCAGAGGAGGACCCCACTGAGCCAGACACTGAGATATCCCCTCCTGAGGATATTCCATACGGCAACACGGAGGTTCCATCTCTAGAGATGATGAGGGTGGATGTGCATCATAGGTCGATAGAGCGTTTGTTAGATCGGCTCTCAGCAGCCAAGGCTCGAGTCGCTGAGCTCGAGAACGAGACGAGAGTAGCAGATTTGATGGATAGGATGATAGCTCTGCAGGCTAGAGTCACTGTACTGACTGAGAAGTTAGAGGCGGAGTTAGGGGCAGCCACCCCAGTGAGGACACCCACCCCGCCCCATGTACTAGTTAGTCCCGCACGGACTGAGACCGACGACGGCATGGACCCTATTCTTGACGGTGTGGCAGCGACTCCTGCAGATTCCCCACTTCCACCACCCATACCAGTCATATCCCTAGCAGATCACGACTTGGTGGTAGGTCGCTACGCTACTGATCTGACAGCGGCCGAGGCCCGTATTGCCGAGCAGAGGGACCAGCTTTCCATCGAGCGGCACATGAGGATAGAGGCCCAAGGCAGGCGAGGATACCCAAGCGCCCGATGTGTGCGCAAGACCATTCGCCGCATAGAGCAGAGGACCATCGGTAGGATTCACCGCTTATCCCCACAGCATGACTTGGTGAGTAGGCGCGAGGTTATCAGGGTTGTGGTCCACGCTATGAGGCGGATTCGTGATGTTGCTCGTGGCTAGTGGACACTGTTAGTAGTTGGTTGTTGTTCCTCAGCGGTGGTACTTAGTTGTTTTGTGTTAGTTGTTTTGGTTGTTATCTTTGATAGTGCTACCAGCTAAGGATTATTGTATTAAGGCAGATTGTACTTTTATTATTCAATATATTGTACCCAGACCTGGCATATGGCCAAATTATGTATAATTATCGTGTTGATTAGTTACGATTTCTAGATTGTGGTTTAATCTTCTTTCATACCTGCATAATTATATACTATCATAACAAATTAGGAAGCATGAGGATTGGAAAATGAAAACAACCTAAATAATTTTATGTAATAGGAAAATGCTGCCATGGAGAATAGTAACAAGAACTCACCGAGCTACATCTGGCGGTCAGGGCAGTAATAATGAATAAGGGCATCGAGCACAGACCCCACCATTAAGAATTAACGAAGAACGAAATGAGTATGATGATGAGGACTATGAAGAGTCAGAGGCTGAAGATACTCAGGGGATAGAAGTGCCAGTGAACCCTATGGAGCAGTTTGTAGAATTTCTGAGGTAAAACCTGCAACAGCAACGACCACCCCAGTAACCCCAGCAGGCCATGGCTAATGTGTTTAAATCTTTCAAGTCGGTCAAGCCCCCAGAGTTTCACGGTGTTGCTGACCCAGTTCAGGCCAGGGCTTGGCTGAAAGAGGTAGAAAAGACCTTTGAGCGAATTGGCACTGAGGAAGCCCACAAGACTAATTTTGCCACTTATCACTTAAAGGGTGAGGCTAACTATTGGTGGGAAGCCAAGAAAAACATGGAGCCCCAAGGGATTGTTACTTGGGAAAGATTCACTGAGTTGTTTTTAAAGAAGTATGTCCCGAAGTTTATGGAGATTCAGATGTAGCGAAAGTTCCTAGAGCTGAAACAAGAGAATATGAGCGTAGCGGAATATGAAGCTAAGTTCACAGAATTTTCGAGGTTTGTGCCACAGCTGGTGGGCATCGTAGAGCAAAAGGCTGAGAGATTTCAACATGGATTGAAGTAGTGGATTCAGAACAAGCTGGCAATTCTGGAGATAACTGACTATGCCACCCTAGTGCAGAAGGCCACAATAGCTGAAACAGGGAGTGAAATGAGCCAGAAAATGAAGCAAACTAAGAAACAAAAGTTTGATGGTCGAAGCAGGAGTGTGGGAGGGGAGAGCTTCGCTAGTATGTTTGTCAGGGGGATGGCCTCCCAACCCAACTACAGTACATGATTCGGGGGATCAGGGAGCGTGAGTGTGGCCCGGAGCGGGAACCAAACGGGAATGTCTTATCATAACCAACCACGACCTCCTCTGCCAGAATGCAAGAGCTGTGGTAAGAAGCATTCTGGGCAATGTATGTAGAAACCGGTGACATGCTTTAAATGTGGTAAGGTAGGGCACTATGCCACAACTTGTAACCAGGAAGCGGCTAAGTGTTTTCAGTGCGGAAAAACAGGACACATGAAGAAGGACTGCCCTGTGGCAGCCCCAACTAGCTCGAGGGGTAGTGTAGCTGCATCTAACAGAGTGCCGACTGCCAGGACCTTTAATATGACTGTGAAAGATGCCGTAAGTAACACCAATGTTATAGCAGGTACGCTCCTCCTAAACTCCAATCCCGCCAATGCGCTATTTGATTCTGGAGCTACTAAGTCTTTAGTATCTAAGGAATTTGCTGAAAAATTAGACTTAAAAGTGGAACCTTTGAAAGAATCTTTACAAGTGGAAATAGCTAATCAAGAGATTATCCCTCTAAATCAAGTTTATGCTAACTGCAACCTAGAATTAGGTGGGGTGAGATACCCAGTAGATTTAATTCCCTTTCGATTAGGCGAGTTTAATGTGATATTAGGAATGGATTGGCTATCTAGAAACCATGCCCAGATTGATTGCGAGGGGAAGAAAGTAAAATTGAAAACACCTAGTGGTAAGAGTATAATAATTAAGGGGCAACGGCAAACCAAGAAATTTCTAACTATGGTGCAGACCAAGAGACTTTTAAGGCAAGGATGTGAGGCCTACTTGGCTCACATGGTGGACACCAAACGTGAAACCCCTGAGATCCACACCATACCTGTAGTTAATAAGTTCGAGGATGTATTTCCCAAGGATCTTCCCGGACTACCCCCTGATTGGGAGATAGAATTTGCCATTGATTTAGCTCCCGGTACGGCACCAGTATCAAAGGCCCCGTATCGTTTGGCCCCCATCGAAATAAAAGAGTTGGCTGATCAACTGCAAGATCTATTGGATAAAGGAATGATTAGACTGAGCGTGTCCCCGTGGGGTGCACCCGTATTATTTGTGAAGAAGAAGGACGACAGCATGAGACCGTGCATCGATTATCGAGAGCTGAACAAGCTGACCATTAAGAACAAGTACCCATTGCCAAGAATAGATGACCTCTTTGACCAACTAAAGAATGCAACGTGTTTTTCCAAGATTGACCTTAGGACAGGTTATCATCAACTTAAGATCAAACCGGAAGATATACCTAAGACTGCATTTTGCACTCGGTACAGACATTATGAGTTCCTAGTTATGTCATTTGGTTTGACTAACGCACCCGCGGCTTTCATGGATCTGATGAACAGAGTCTTTAAGAAGTATTTGGACGAATGCGTGATAGTCTTCATCGATGATATTCTAGTTTACTCTAGATCGGAGGAGAAACATGCAGAACACCTCAGGATAGTATTGGAAATCTTACAGAAAGAAAAATTGTATGCCAAATTCTCAAAGTGTGAATTTTGGTTGAAAGAAGTTCAGTTTTTAGGTCATGTGATTAGTAAGGAAGGAATTCTCGTAGACCCTGCAAAGATAGAAGCTGTAGCTAATTGGGAACAACCAACCACGCCCACTGAGGTAAGAAGCTTTATTAGACTGGTCGGGTATTATCGAAGGTTTGTAAAGGATTTCGCCAAGATAGCAGGCCCGTTGACTAGGCTTACTCGGAAAACAGAAAAGTTTATTTGGACAGAAAAATGTGAGGAGAGTTTCCAAGAATTGAAGAAAAGGTTGGTATCGGCCCTAGTGCTGGCCCTACCAGACGTTAAAGGGAACTTTGTGATTTATAGTGATGCGTCCCATAAGGGTTTGGGATGTGTGTTGATGCAGCATGGTAAGGTAATTGCCTATGCATCCAGGAAATTAAAGGAATATGAAGTGAGGTACCCCACCCATGACTTAGAATTAGTCGCCATAGTGTTTGCCCTTAAGATGTGGAGACATTAGCTATACGGAGAAAAGTGTGAAATTTATACTGACCACAAGAGTCTTAAATATATCTTTACCCAGAAGGAGCTAAACATGAGGCAGAGAAGGTGGTTAGAATTGATTAAGGACTACGACTGCGAAATTCTTTATCACCCGGGGAAGGCCAATGTGGTGGTCGATGCCCTTAGTCGTAAGGAAAGATTGAAAAGGATCACCACGTCAGAGGATTTGATCAGAGAATTTGAAAAGTTAGAGATTGAGGTCAAGGTCACTGAGCCAGGGACCGAAGGCTTGTATGAGATGGTTATGCAACCGGAGCTACTGGAAAAGATTAGGCGATGCCAAGAAATAGTGTTGAGGGAGAACAAGGAACTGGTAAGCGGAGAGGAGGCCAAGTGTGACCCAAACGAGAAGGGAATTAGGAGGCATGCCTACAGGATATGGGTCCCTAACGTCCATGAATTAAAGGATGAAATTTTACGTGAAGGACACAACTCTAGATATACGGTCCACCCAGGAAGCACCAAAATGTACCAAGATTTGAAGGAGTACTACTGGTGGCCTAACATGAAGAAGGATGTAGCGGAGTGGGTCAGTAAGTGTATGACCTGTCAGAGAGTAAAGGCAGAACACCAGCGACCAAGTGGACTCTTACAACCCTTAGAAATTCCGATGTGGAAATGGGAGCAGATAGCTATGGATTTTGTGGTAGGATTACCCC
The DNA here is from genome assembly GCF_009905375.1 of Apium graveolens. Classification (NCBI taxonomy): domain Eukaryota; kingdom Viridiplantae; phylum Streptophyta; class Magnoliopsida; order Apiales; family Apiaceae; genus Apium; species Apium graveolens. The sequence continues at coordinate 9,533 of NW_027418790.1, read as the reverse complement.
GAACTAAGACTAACTGTGATACAATATGGGTAATTGTAGACCGACTAACCAAGTCAGCGCACTTTCTTCCAATCAAGGAAACCTACATAATGGATAGATTAGCGGAGCTATATATTAAGGAAATTGTGGTAAGACATGGAGTGCCAGTAGCTATCGTATCTGACCGAGATCCCCGATTCAACTCCAGATTTTGGAGGAGCTTTCAGGAATGCCTAGGAACCAAAATAAACATGAGCACCGCTTACCATCCGCAAACAGATGGAAAAAGTGAGCGAACCATTCAGACATTGGAGGACATGTTGAGAATGCGTGTAATTGATTTTAGGGGTTCTTGGGATGAACGCCTGTCTTTGATAGAGTTTGCCTACAACAACAGTTATCATACGAGTATCGGAATGCCCCCATACGAGGCATTGTATGGACGAAGGTGCCTTTCGCCCTTGTATTAGGATGAAGTTGGTGAGAGAAAGTTACTAGGTCCCAACTTGGTGAAAAAGACAAGGGACATAGTTCAATTAGTCAGAGGGCGCCTAGCAGCAGCCCAAGACCGACAGCGTAAATACGCCGATCTGGCACGGAAGGACAGAGAGTATGAAGTGGGTGACCAAGTATTTCTGAAAGTGTCACCATGGAAAAGATTGATGAGATTTGGGAAGAAGGGGAAGCTGAGCCCCCGTTATATTGGACCTTTCGAGATTCTAAGACGGATAGGACCCGTGGCATACGAGTTAGCTTTACCTCCAAATCTTCAACAGGTTCATAATGTTTTTCATGTATCAATATTGAGAAAGTATAATGCGGATGCCAAACATATAGTGGAGCATGATTAAGTAGACCTTCAACCAGATATGTCCTACGATGAGCAGCCAGTCGAAATCATTGACCGAAAAGAGCAAGTACTCCGGAACAAGAGTGTCAATCTATCAGAGTCTTATGGAGGCATCACAACGTCGAGGAGTCGACTTGGGAATTAGAGAGTCACATGCAAGAAAAGTACCCCCATCTATTTGTGGATTGATTCCGGGACGGAATCCTTTTAAGGGGGAGACTGTAAGAACCCTGATTTTTTGTAATATTTTAAAACTTCAGTGAATAGTAACTGGAACTAATTATGTAATAGGTATGGAGTTCATCACAAATATGAACAGTGAAATTTTGGAAATCCGAGATCATATTCTTGTTTATCGCGGAAAATAAGTGAATGTAAAAGCCGTCGGAATTCGAAGATTTATGATTATACTACGTGTTTTTGTATCCGTAAGGAATGGCGTAGAACTGGGGATACTATGTGGAATAAACATTATATCAAGGTGTTTCTATGATCAAGAGAAAGGAATAGAATTGGTTAAAGAATTATAAGCAATAAAAGAATTCACTACGAAACGAAATGTTATGCGAGAAAACTATCAGAATAAAATGACAAGTGCATGAGTGTAAATTAAATAAGAAGTGAATGGAAGCCATGAAAGGTGGCCATTCAAGATCCTAAACCCAACTAGTAGTTAGAAGTGTAGTTAGTAGTTAGTAAATCAAACTAGAATAGTAGCATGAATAGTGTAGGGGAGACAAGAAGTACCATGCACCATGCTTCTACTTTTCTACTCCACCACACAAATAATCAAGCCAAAACTCCACTTTTCTTTTGTCCAAATAATTATATATCAACCCATACTTCTATTTTACACCACACCACTCAAGTACCCAAGTCAAGAAAAGCTCCCACACTCCTCATTCCAACAGTTCGGATTTTTAGTCCAAGGGGGAAAGAAAAATCTATAACTTGAGTTTTAGAGCTTCATAAATCATTAAATTTGTACCATAGCTTCCTCATTACATATAAAAGGTACGTGCAAATTTTTATGGCCATTCATTAAGGATTTCATAGGTAAATCGTGGTCCAAAGTTGGGCATGTTTTTGTTGGTTAGAAACTAAGTTATGTTCTTGATGTTTTCTTCTTAGTTTAAGGCTTGTTAAGGAAAGATCAAGCTTCTCCAAGGTTAATACACGCTTCCTAGGTGTTCTAAAGATCAAAGAAAGGTATAACTCTTCAGCCTTAAAGATTTTATGGTTGAATTTTAAGGATTTATGTTATATAGTTTCAAGATTCAAAAGATTGTGAGTGCTTGAGGTTTATGTGTCTAAATCTTGTTAAGTTTTAAAGATTATGAGATGTAATTCTTGGATGTTACATTAAATGATGTATAGAATGAGTATATGAGTGAATCTTGAGCAGTAAAAAGTGTTGTGTTGGTCATAAGTAGTGATTGTGTCAAGAACAAGTAGTAGAAATGGAATGTGGAGCCTATTGCACTTGGTCTGCCTTCTGCAGTATATTCAGCCATGTAAATATTTGAAACTTGTGAGTCACTTGCCATGAATGGGTAGATCTTGATTTTTAGTTTCTTTAAATATATGGATCGTTGCGAGGGGATTTACGGTTTAGGAGTTATGACCGTTTTAGTGTAGAGCGTTCATACGAAAAGCCAACTGCACATAAGGCCACTTGCATGATGATTTTTAAAGACTAAAAATGATTTTGGAATATTGGAAAAATCATGATAATTAAATAATGCAGCAAGGAAGACTTTCCAAAAATAATTTTAAGAAAATATTAATTTTTCAATTTTATAAAAATGTTGTAGTGAAGAGATACGATAATCGCGTACTAACTAAGATCGTTGGTTATTGATTTCAGATCGCCAACAAGAGCCCCGAGACCATACACTCCTAGCACTCGAGGAAAGTTTATGAAACCCTATCACAAATTATCCATGCTATATATTGTTGTGATATTGATGCCATGATTTACAGTTTGAAAATATATGCTTGTATGTGATATCAATACATTCAAATTACGCGATTGTTTACGAAAACAAACTTCGTTTTATACGAGTATGAGAAATTGAAATGAATTTTTTTTATATAATACAAGATAGTGGGAGTCGGAGATATTTTTAAATCGATTTAATTCTGGAACGAGCCGGACGCGAAAGATTTCTATTTCAATAAACAAAGTACTTTCGTGTAACATACATATCAAGCGAACGATTGAGATTTGATTTATAACTATAAGAGATAAACGAATATTCACTCAAGGGATATCCTATTTGATTATTTATTTATAAGAAATACCTAAAGAGTTAATAAAATATCCGGAAAATATTTAAAGAGATATTGAAATTTTTTTAAATCAATTCACTCTATCTAAAACGTATGTAACCATTCGAAGGATAATTATAAGATGTCAAATCATGTCTTAAGTATTTAATTAAGAAGTTTATCAATTCGTTGAACCCTTCTTAAAAATATTATGAGACCCTAAATATTTAATATTCCGTACTTCTAAAAATCATTTAAAAATAGACATAGTTCCCAAAGATACTTTCTAAATTATTCAAAATTCTCGGAAGAGACCAATCATCTGAAACCTATCAAAACCTTAGAGAACTTAGTCTAGAAGCATAAGGGTTTTGCTTCCTCGCTCAACGAAAAACAAGTGAACAATATATGTAAAACTCTACTACAGTTAAGGGTTTGAAAATAATTTTATATTCAAAACTCCGACAACTCCCAAGGATCAATTGAATTAAAAGTGATGAATAAATCATCTTATTTAAAGGTCAACTCTGAACGATCTATTCCTTCGATATAGGATTTTATGTAAATGATATAATTATTTTGGGACTGAAATGTGGCTTGCCCGGCACGGAGAGGTATCGGGTAGTGACCAAGCGCGGAGTGGTGCAGTATACAGTTATATGGTCTCTGTGACCATTGACTTTCGGACTTGCACAGAAATGGGCAACCATCGTGTAATGTCTTGATAAGCCCATAGGCGGCTAGGTTTGTATTCCTTCTACTAGTAGAGAAAATTTCTTATTCGGCTGATCACCGGTACGTGGTTTATTCCAGTATAGTCCATTTCCTCCACTTTGGATAAATTGTTGTGAAACCTACAGCAGAAGGCCGATAAGGCTGAGTTTTAAATAAGGATGTTGATGTATATATATCACATCCATATGAGAATCTTGGTTCAAGCATCATATTGAGATTTTGAGATGAAATGAGTACGAGTATAAGCTGATTAAACTGATACATTTAAAGTTGAGTTTTTCATAAAATTGGCAAGCATATAAACTTTTAGAAACCTTGGATATACAATGCTTAATGGTTGTTTTTCCCTAAATGATCATATTCAAATAATGGATATATATATCTTGCTGAGCGTTAGTGCTCACTCTTGCTTTTATAAATATCATATCACAACAGATTACCAGCATGGCCTGAACCAGGATGACTACCCGCAAGCGGGTAGGGGACGCACGTGAGTACCGTAGACTGTTCGTCCGCCAGCCACCTCAGGTAGACGAGTAGAGATAGTTTCCTTTTGAGTACTTGAACCAAGACTATTCGTGACCCGAGCCAGTCTCGTGTAGAGTTATTCTCGGCGTTCACCCTTTTGGGATAATTTCCTTCGGTCTGTAATAACTTATATACTTTAATATTAATTTTGTAATGTTTCTGAGCATATAACCTCTGTGTGTGTGAGTTTGGTTAAAAGGTCTAGTAATGATGTGAAAAGAGGATTAATTATTTATTAGACAATATTAAGTGATTGTAACAACCCGAATTCCCGACCTTGAAATTGGGGGTGTTACAAACATTGTCAAACTTGAGGCTTTCATGGAAACCTTCATCTTGCAGTCCTTCAATCTTCTTATCATCAAACACAACATGTACAGATTCTATAACAATGTTGGTTCTGAGATTGTAGACTGTATGCCTTTCCAACAGCATACCCAACAAAAATGCCTTCATCTTCTTTGGCATCAAACTTTCCATGTTGCTCAATTTGATTCCTTAGAATATAGCATTCACAGCCAAAGACATGAAGAAAGTTTAGTGTTGGTTTCCTGTTCTTGAATAATTGGTAGGGAGTCATGCATTTTGCTTAATTGACCAAAATAATATTCTGCGTGTAGCATGCAGTATTTACAGCTTCTGCCCAAAAGTATGTGGGTACCTTTGATTCTTCTAGCATTGTTCTTGCAGCTTCAATAAGAGATCTGTTCTTTCTTTCCACCACTCCATTTTGTTGTGGAGTTCTAGCTGCTGAAAATTCATGCGTGATTCCATTTTCTTCACAAAACAACCTCATAACAAAATTCTCGAACTCAGTTCCATTGTCACTCCTGATTCTTCTAACTTTGAGATCAGGATGATTGTTGACTTGTCTTATGTGATTGATATTGATTTCACTAGCTTCATCTTTAAATTTGAGAGAATATGTCCAAGTGAACTTTGAGAAATCATCAATAATCACTAGGAAATATCTTTTCTTTGAGATTGACAATACATTGACTGGTCCAAACAAATCCATATGCAGAAGTTGTAGAGGTTCTTCAATTGTAGATTCAAGCTTCTTTTTGAATAATGCTTTGATTTGTTTTCCTTTTTGATAGGCATCACACAGTCCATCCTTTGTGAACTCAACTTGAGGAATGCGTATTACAAGATCTTTCCTGACTAATTCATTCATAGTCTTGAAGTTCAGATGGGACAGTTTCTTGTTCCATAGCCAACTTTCATCTTGACTTGCTTTGCTGAAAAGACAAGTAATAGAGTTTGCACTTGATGAGTTGAAGTCAACTAAATACATATTTCCTTTTCTCACTCCAGTGAGAACCACTTTGTTGTCCTTCTTGTTTGTATCAACACATGCTTCAGAGTTGAATGTTACTGAGTCGCCTTTATCACAAAGCTGGATGACACTAAAAAGATTATATTTGAGTCCATCCACTAGAGCAACTTCTTCAATGATGAATTTGTCTTTTAAAATCAAGCCATATTCCATAATATACCCTTTGTTGTCATCTCCAAAGGTGATACTTGGGCCAACTCTCTCCTTGAACTCAGTGAGCAGGGTAGAATCTCCAGTCATGTGCATTAAGCAACCATTATCCAAATACCAAAGATTCTTTATTTTTCCCTGCACACATCAAAACCAAATCAAGTTGATTTTGGTACCCAAATTTCCTTTGGTCCTGCATTATTAGCCTTCTTTTTAGGTTTCTTAGGCTTTTCCTCATTTGATTTAAGTGAATGAGATCCAACCTTAGTCATTAGAGTAGGGCTTTGAAAACCGTTCATCATAACAGAATTATCATGCACAGTTTGGTTAACATGAAATGACATATTACGTGCAAACATGTTATTCTAGTAAGGCATGCTAAATGGCATTTGAGGCATAGTAAATGCAGCATAGTAAGGATTTTGTACAAATGGCATATTAGCAAATTGTGCATTTAAATTCTGTGCAGGCATAGCATTCACAGACATTGTGGGCATGCTAGGAAATGAGTGAGGTGCAGACATAGGTGAGGCATGGCAGATTTATAATTAATAGACAAATGATTAACACTACCACACTTAACACATATTTTTCTAGGAGCATATTTATCAGGTGTGTAGTTATTATGTTTGTTAATTCCTAATTTTCCATTCCTGTTATTTTTCCTTTTTGATTCTGCCTTAACCTCAATTTTCTCCAATCTATCATTTAGTTGTTTCATTGATAGATGCCCTACATTGACTTTTTTGTTCTCCTTGATTTGACTAGTTTCTCCTGTAACAAAGTTCTTGGAAACTGATCCATATTTTTTATTTAGCTTGACTTTGCTAACTGGCTTTCTATCACTCGACGGATGAATCTTTTTGTCATTCGACAGATAATCTTCATTATCCGTTGAATCCACATCCGTTGAAAGTCCTTCTACCCAACTAGGATCCAATTTCTCTTTACTCTTTTTCCAAGCTTCCTCACAGAAAGACTCTATACCTTGAACTTTGGTAATTTGAGTATGGACATCTCTGGATGATTTCCAAGCCTTAATTACCTCATGTTCTCATTCAAGTTGCTTTCTTAAAATCTCCTCTTTCTTTCAGGATTCATTCGGTTCTTCCTTAGCAATTATGCACTCTATTTTCTGTTTCTCAAACTCAATAAATTGAGTTTCTAACAGAAGATTTCTCTCACTTAAAAACAAATTATTTTCTTTAATTATGGTGTTTTGTTTAGTGAGTGACTTAAATGTAACACACTAGTTATATAACTCTGTGGACATATCATTTATAACATCATTACACTCAGCTTTAGAAAGATGTGCTAGATTAGTGGTGATTATCTGATTGCTTGAAGAACTGACTTCTGCTTCATCTAATTTGGTCATCAGGGCTAGGTTGACATAGCTTGGTCACTCATCTTCATCTTCCCCATCTGTTGCCCAATCATTTTCCTGAGTCAAGAAGGCTCTTTCTTTTTGTTTGATCAATTCAAAGTATTTTTTTTTATAGTCAACTTTCTCAAATTTCTTTTTCTCAGAATTAGGCTTTCTGCACTCATTTGCAAAATGACCACTCAAGCCACATCTGAAACACTTGAATTTGGATTTATCCACCATGTTTCTATTTGTCTTGGCTGCTCCAAAATTCTTTTTGAATTTGAGCTAGGCAAACCTTCTTGACAGGAAAGCTAGATATTCATCTATACCCTCCATTTCATCTTGACTAAGATGGTCTTCATGTTCAGCTACTAGCCCCTTTCCTTTGCCTTCACAAACCATAGAGTTTGGTACAGACTCCACAACTTCAACCTTCATCTATTTCACTCTCCGTTATTCATCTACCAATGCTATAGATCCTCCATTTTTGTTACGACCGGCATTTTATGTAATATTATTTGTGAATTTGGTATAATATTAAGTCAAATGAAAATATATTCAATGATTGTACGTTTGTGTGAGTGAAAATTTCTGCATTATAAATTTGCTTTGGGTAGTATATGATTTTTCAAAGAGTTTATTTAATTTCTTTATTTTTGATTTATAAGGAATATTCTAAGTTTTGGAAAAATCTTCTTTTAAAAGGCATTTTGTTCACAAATTTTGAAAATGATTTTATAAAGTCTCTAAAAATACAAGTTAATTTATGGTATAAATTTTATAATTTTTGAACTTGTATTTTATTTTATAAAAATAAATCATTATAAATTTTAGTTGTCATATTTATCAAATTACATGAATAACCTTGCATGCAAACTCTCTTCTATTTAATCAAAGGGCAAAGAAGACATTCTCAACCCCACTAACTCACATTTTGCTAACCAATTTACCCCTTTACCCTTGCATGCAAATCTACCTAACTATATTGGAGGGTTACTCTTGTAAAATCTCAAACCCACTCATATTATAGTCAAATCAATGCATAAAAACAAGTCCAAGAAGTGATCATCACCTCACTTCACCCCACCACTTCACTCTCTTCTCCCTCCCTCCTCCCTCACCTCTCGGTTTTTCCCCTCCCCTCTCGGCAACCACCAAAACCGAGCCCCATCCCCTTCTTTCTTCAACTCTCACTCAAACAATCATCTTATATCCAAGTAATTTTACTCCCTATATGTTATTCTTATATATATTTCAAAAGTTTAGAGTGAAAAACCTATGTTTGACCTTGCATGGTGATGTTTTTGTTAAACTCAAAGTGAACCTCCTTGATTCTTGTGAATCTAAGGCTTTCACTATGAGATATAGTATCATAGGGTCAAGAATGGCTAGACATAAGAGTGTTACACTTATGAAATGTTGTTCTTACCCTAATCCATTCGGCCATGACTTGATAGGAGCCGAATGGATGGTGTTTTGTTGCCTTGTTACATTTTTGTGTATTTTGTAATGATAACGTGAATTTTATAGTAAAAGCTTGATAAAAACCTTTTGCATGCTAGTTGATCATTTAGTTGTAATCCATGTTAGGCTTGCATGTTGAATTATGATAAAAATTTATTTGGAAATCATGTTGCTTTGGCTTGAAAGATCCGAAAGCATGCATGCATGTAAATCACTTTTGATTTTTTTTGGAAGTTTTGATCATTTAGATTCATGTTGTTAGTGAGCCTTAATTTCAGTAGAAATAATGTATTAATATTGATTTATACTTCTTATTGCATGGTAATAATTCATGGTTATCTATTATAAAAAAAATATATATATCTTGTTGCTTCAAGAGCATAAAGGTTTGTGATTTGTAAAGAGTAGTCTCTTTTGTTTTGCCATAGTTGCACCTTAGGTAAGGATGATCTCACCAAGGTTATTTTGAGAAAAAGGGAGTTAGTTCAGTAGAATACCATGTATAAGTCTTTGTTTAAGTTTTGAGTTGTTGTTAGATAGGTTTGTCAAGTCAAAGCCTTGGAGAAATGAGAGTTATAGTTTCTGCAGAAAAATCAGTTTAGTACCCTGAGGTTTAGAGTGAGTTTTGACCATGTCATTGATGTGCACTTTGAGGCCCAAGCTACCAGAAGTTAGTATGGGGAGTATATAATAGGTTTTAGGAGTTGGTTGGAGGTTTGCATGTCATTTGGTTAGGTGCACAAGTAGAATAACAAAATCTGTCCAGCAGGGGACAGTTTTGTTGCAACTTAGAAATAGGGAGATTTGGCCATGTCATGGGTAGGCCCTCATTAGGACCAATTGGGCCT